>NC_134486.1:318893716-318926216 GCF_040206685.1 Ascaphus truei
CTCGCCACACCCAGCCACCACAGGGCTTTCCCATACCATAGAACTTTGTCTGGCAAGGTTAAAGTGCACTTACACCCATACGGCTGCCACTAACAGGGATATTTAACCTTAAATTAGTGCATGCTGCCAGAACCATAAGGATAATTTCCAGCCCTTCATGAATCATGGTGTTAGATAACACATCTGATGTCAGAGACATGTACTCATCAGCTGCGAGACTCGGCCCCAGGTACTCAAAGCACAATGAGCCCTACCTACTCACGAGTAAATCCCACTATAAGGCAATTACTGAACCCGCAGACCATGAGAGAATTTTCCTGTGTAAGCCGGCCCACCAAGAGTTAAGCAGCGCCCCTACCGACTCTCCCCCGCAGAAAGCGCTGCCTCCCTACTACCTACTATCCTCACCCAGTGAGGACTGACCACTGCCTGTGAAGACATGGCCATTTCCCCCACTGCTATCATGCCAAAGGATGCTCAAGCCCCAGGAATGGATACTGGCAACCATGCAACCCTTTTGATCCTCCACCCCTCAAGTTGTCATACAATAGGTGTCCCATTGTCTCCTCCCTCTATTTGAGATTGAACTTAGCCTTTGCCTCAACTTGACAGACCAGCTATGTGAGACACATGTCATCCTATTCACCTACCTTGCTAGACACTGCCAAAGCCCCCATGTAGCCTGCCAACAAAGCTACTACAATATCTCTCCTCCAAGGGTCCTCCTTATTTACACATGTGGTGCTCATGTATAGTGTATCTACAAATATCAGTGCTGCATTTAATTATATATAGTTCATGTATGACGGATATCTTATTTGAACTGTATACACAGTGAAGTGTGAAATGATTATACATATTTTTCACATTAAAAAATAACTTACTTAAATGCAGTAATGCTAAAGACATACTTAACAATGTTAAAATATTAACTGAGCATGATTGAACATTTCATGTGCATACATATGTGAATTAAACAGCACTGCGATTCTCATGTCTGTTGAATGATCATTATGCTGACATGAGAAATATCTAATTATTTAGTACACACAGATAAACATAAAAATTAATTGGTAACATTTGTCAAATTTCCTTACACACAATCTTATTTCACAAAAATGTGTGTTTCGTATTTTGAATACTGTAATGAATTAAGTGGAATATGGCCTGTAGACTTATGCAATACACTGACCACCTGTATGTGGGAGAAGCTTACATGGACACTTCTTCCTTTGTCTAATGACCTTGAACCGGCTTGAACACATTCCTAAAAATTGGATACTTTTGTACACAAGATGATTTTCAAGGAAGTCTTAGCGTTATTTTCTTCCATTCCATGAGAACACATGCCGTTAGAAATGTCTTCAAACAAGAAACCTCCGTTGTGTTACTCATATCTAATATATAGCGCTATTCAATACCGAACAGAGAAAAAAGCAACTGTATCAGAGATATATGAATATATCACTGACAAATACCCATTTTATACCAATCATCCAATGCCTCATCTATGGCAAAATTCGATCAGACGGACATTATCAAGCAATGATTGTTTATTTGGAAGCCACCGTCTCCCGGAAAGAGGGGTGGCAGTTCCTCCCTGCATGAATCATGTATGTATTCTGGTAGCCACAGGATGCGGTAGTACAGAGCACAACGAACGACAGGACTCCACAGGACAGCAGTGATGAAGATTAAAAAGTTTTCTTTATTAGCACATCATGGTGCAGACAGGTGCAGACAGGTATGGGTGCAAGATCTCCTCCTCTTACGCGTTTCACGCCTGTGTTTGGCGCTTCGTCAGAGAGTGAGTGTAGATGTGCTGTGTTCCCCCTCTTATACCACACTGATTGCCTGTAATAGCCTTCAGCCACCATAACCGGAAACCGGAAGTGACGTCGGTTCAGTCAAGAAACCGGAAGTGACTTGTCGCAATGTATGCGAGGTGGTGAGATGTTTACAAACCACCCATGTAGTCATGGTGATTACCACGTCATCTCCTCTAGTAATGAAATGGAAAATTTAAAACAAAGGGGAGGAGCACAGCCATATACCTTGCAGAAATGTGTTTTAAAATAATCTATGCAAGGTTTAACAATAAAAACAAAATATATCAAAGTGTACAGAGGACCTCTAAAGGTATATGCATATTGTAACTGAAGTATATAGGTTATAAAACTTCATATGATGTGTATACATTGGGCCAAACAAATGGACATTATTAAAGAAATATCAATATATAATATAGGATCCGGAAATATTATGCATACAGTACATGAAGAGATATATCACACCCAGATACAATTTCATATCGAATTAGGATATATAAGGGTGTTGGAGGAACAGAATATATGCAGATATATAAAATTAAAGCATTGCTATACATCATAGACTATCATCATTGATAAAGCATAATCATTAAATCAAAAAATGTTTAAGTTCCCAATCGGTATTTATACCCCCGGGTGATAGTGACCCGAGGGTATAAATCCAAAACATTTCCCTTTGATTGAGTCTACTCTCCCTATTACCTCCCCTAGTATGTTTAGGGATATGTTCCAGGGCATTGAATGTAAAAGAATCAATTGAACCATGGGGGCACTCAGTAAAGTGTTTAGAAACAGGTAAGTTTAAGTCATTCTTTTTTATGGATCGAAGATGTTCTGAAATTCTAATTTTAAGTGGACGAATCGTCCTACCAATGTATGTCTTGCCACAGGCACAATTTAGTTTGTATACTACATAATTTGTTTTACATGTCATAAAGTGATTAATTTTGTATTTGCCTGTAACTTTACTAATAATCTCTTTCAAAGGAGTAGCAAATTTACAATAGGTACAATCCCCACATTTATGGAACCCTTTGGGAAATTTTTTAGATTTTGTTTTCGATACATACAAACTTGGTGATACATGATAGCCAATAGTCCTGGCTTTTTTGTACACAAATTTTGGGGGGTTTGACACAACAGCAGTCAAATCTTTATCTAGCTGTAAAATTCTCCAATGTTTTTCTATGATTTTTTTTAATATGGTTAGCCTGATTATTGTAAGTTGTAATAAAAAGAGGGGTTTCTGAATTCTGATCAGAGACATGTTTACGTTTCATTTTTTCCTGTTTTGGAGTTTTTAACAGATCCGTGCGTTCTTTGCTAATGGCATTTTTAAAGGCTGATTGGATGGTATTCTCTGAATATCCTCTCTTTCTGAATCTATCATTTAATATCTCTGATTCCTTTATAAATGATTCTTCAGTAGAACAGATTCTCCGTAATCTGAAATACTGTCCTGTGGGAATGCCACGCAGTAACGATTTTGGATGGCTGCTATTGGCCCTAAGGAGGGAGTTGCGTGCGTTAGGTTTTCGGTATATGTTAGTTTGAATTTTGCAATCAGTATCTATATACAAATTAATATCTAAAAAGTTTATGTGATTGATTTGGATCAATGACGTGAATTTTAAGTTAAAGGTATTATCATTGAGATAATCAATAAAGTTCCCTAGTGTAGAGTAATCTCCCCTCCATATCAGAATGAGATCGTCAATGTATCGACGGTAAAATATAATATTATGACGGAAAGGGTTAGTGTCACCAAAAATGTGAATATTTTCCCAAAATCCCATAAATAAATTCGCGTAAGAAGGTGCAAAAGAAGTCCCCATAGCAGTGCCTTGTTTTTGAAGATAAAAGTGCTCATCGAATAAAAAATAATTGTGTTGTAATAAGAAAATAATACAATCTAACAAAAAAGTGATTTGAGGGGTGTGTAAATTTGAAGTGTTAAGGAAGTGAGTGATAGCTTGAATACCTAATTTGTGACTAATAATAGTGTATAAGGATGCCACATCTAGTGTTACCCAGAAATAATTGTGACACCAAGTGATGTTATTTATTTATTTATTTATAAAATATTTTACCAGGAAGTAATACATTGAGAGTTACCTCTCGTTTTCAAGTATGTCCTGGGCACAGAGTAAAACAAATAATACATGGTTACAAGTACAGTTACATAAATGAACAAGGTATACATTATATACAAGACATTGCATGCACAGTTAAAGAAAATATATATTATGAGCGTATGAAACAGTTACAGACCAGATTAAAGTGTGAGACAGCCTTAGATTTGAAAGAACTTAAGCTGGTGGTGGATATGAGAGTCTCTGGTAGGTTGTTCCAGTTTTGGGGTGCACGGAAGGAGAAGGAGGAACGTCCGGATACTTTGTTGAGTCTTGGGACCATGAATAGTCTTTTGGAGTCTGATCTCAGGTGATAGGTACTGCATGTGGTAGGGGTGAGGAGCTTGTTCAGGTAGCTGGGTAGCTTGCCCAGAAAGTATTTGAGGGTGAGACAGGAAAGGTGAACTTTGCGCCTAGACTCTAGTGATGACCAATCTAGTTCTTTGAGCATTTCGCAGTGATGTGTGTTGTAGTTGCATTGGAGAACAAAACGACAAATTGAATTGTAGAGGGTGTCAAGTTTGCTAAGGTGGGTTTGAGGAGCCGAGCCATATACTATGTCTCCATAGTCAATAATTGGCATTAGCATCTGCTGTGCAATACGCTTTCTGACCAGGAGACTTAGGGAGGATTTGTTCCTGTAAAGTACCCCTAGTTTGGCATAGGTCTTGGTTGTCAGGGTATCAATGTGCATCCCGAATGTTAAGTGGGAGTCAAACCATAAGCCCAGGTATTTAAAACTAGTGACAGGTGTTAGGGTGGTTTTAGCGTTGGTTCTAATCAGGAGCTCAGTCACTGGAAGCTTTACAAATTTAGTCTTGGTCCCAAATACCATTGTTACAGTCTTGTCAGTGTTTAAAAACAGTTTGTTTTGGGAAATCCAGTTTTCGAGTCTCAAAAAGTCAGACTGAAGTATGTGTTGAAGGTCAGAGAGGCTATGGCTGTGTGCATACAGGATTGTGTCATCTGCATACATGTGTATTGAGGCTTCCTTACAAGCTGTGGGAAGATCATTAATGAACACTGAGAAGAGTAGGGGCCCCAGAACAGAGCCTTGCGGGACACCACAGGTGATATCCAGGGGGTTGGAGTTAGAGCCTGAGATGGACACATGTTGGGATCTTCCTGATAGGTAGGACTGAAACCAGTTTAAAGCATGTTTCCCTATTCCAGAGCTCTGGAGTTTGTTAAGCAGGATAGCATGATCAACTGTGTCAAAAGCCTTTGCAAAATCTAGGAATACTGCACCAGTGAGTTGTCCCCGTTCCATTCCACACTGGATTTCATTGCAAACTTTTAGCAGGGTAGTTACGGTGGAGTGTTTGGGACGAAACCCAGACTGGAATTGGCTAGGGAAATTTGTCTTGGTGTAGAAATTGCTTAATTGGGAGTGGACACATTTTTCCATTACTTTGGATAGAATTGGGAGAAGTGAGATTGGCCTGTAGTTTGAGACAGTGTTTTTGTCCCCACTTTTGAAGATTGGGACAACTCTGGCAGTTTTCCAGGTCTTAGGGATATGGCCTGCAGACAGGATAGAGTTGACTATGGACGCAATTGGTTTGGCAATGGCTGGGGCACCAAGTCGTAGGAACCTAGATTGTAGTAAGTCGGGTCCACATTGGCTGCTTAGTTTTAGTTTGAGGAGCGCTTGTGTAATCTCCTCTTCAGATACTGGGCTAAATTGAAAATTGTGGGCAGTGTTGGGAGGGGGTGGGACTATAGGGGTACTCCCAGGATGAGATTCAGGTTTGGGGTTTGTGCTGCGTTTCGCTAATATGTTAGTGGCACACCCCACAAAGTAATCATTGAATGTATTTGCAATGTCAGTGGGGTTTGTCAGAGTAATATCCCCCTTAGTGATATTACTTGGTTGTTGATGGTTAGGAGGCTGGAATATATTGTTGATAACCTTCCAGAAATTAGCTGGGTTTGATGTATTCTGGAGGAGATTGTCAGAGTAATATTGTGCTTTTGCATGCCTTGTTTGCCTTGTGCACACGTTCCGCAGGCATCTGTAGTGATTGAGATCCTTGGTAGTGCCAGTTACTTTGTAGCTTTTCCACAAGGCATCCCTGAACTGGTAGAGTGCTATAAGGTCAGGTGTAACCCATGGAAGGTGGGCTCCCCGTACCCTTATTTTGCGTAGTGGAGCATGGGTATCGCAGAGTTTTAAGAACTCGGATTGGAAATAGTCGAGCGCAGAGTCAGGGTCGGGGATTAAATCGATTCTGTGCCATGGGCAGTTGGTAAGGTCATCCAGAAACTGTTGTGGGTTAAAGTTTTTAAATGTTCTAGTGAGGAGAACTTTGGGTCTTGAATGGGGCGGTTTAATTTTCCTTACACAGTACACTATTGCATGGTCACTGAAAATGTCAGGAAGGATGCCAGAGGATTCAACATAGTTAATAAATGTGTTGAGTCTCTGAGATAAGAGGGGAGACCTCTCACCAAGGGTTGCAGATAAACATCCACATACCTAGATACACCATCTCCCAAAGATCCAATACTGGAAATGATTGGTCTGCCTGGTGGATTTTCCAGGGGCTTGTGGATCTTTGGGAGATGGTGAAAAATAGGTACCGTGGGAAAACGGTTACATAAATTTTGGGTTTCTTGATTAGATAACACACGCAACTCTCTACCAAGATCAATAAGTGTATTCAATTCTGTTTGATAAACATTTGTAGGATCCTTCTCCAATATAAGATAGCAAGTCCTATCATTAAGCTGTCTCATTGCTTCTGCTAGGTAATGCTCTTTTAGCATAACAACAGTGGCTCCGCCTTTATCGGTGTTTTTTATCATAATTTTATCATTTGTTTTAATTGATAAAGTACAGTACGTTCTTCTGTGGTAAGATTGTCTGATCCTATATTGGAGAATGAGTATCCTTTTGCCAAAATTTGTAGGTCACGTTCTACTAATTTTTCGAACGTTTCTAGAAAAGGTCCTTTATTATATGTGGGACAAAAAAGTGATCTGTTTTTAAGACCTGAATCCTTACTGTGTGTAAGGAATGTTGTTATGTCTTCTGATTCCTCTGAGTCATGCTCTGCTAAAAGATCTGTTAAGTCTTGTAAAATAGTACATTCTTGAAACCTAAGAGAGTCATGATACATTGTGTCCATCGGGGTCTCTATAGGAGATACAGGAGACTCAGATGGAGACAAGGTAACAGTAGACTCTTTCCTGTTGTTAAACCATTTTTTTAAAGTTAATTTCCGTATAAATTTTTGTACATCTATAACAGTAGAAAAAAGATCAAAATTTTCATTCAATGCATAGTTTAAGCCCTTATTTAAGAGGCTAATTTCATCCTTATTCAAAGGTATCCCAGAAATATTGATCACATTGCTATTTTCAATATTTAAGTGTCCATCTTTTTCTTCTTCTCTTTTTGTTTTTTTTCTTTTGGCCGAGCGCCTTGTTCTTTTGAATAGTTTTTTGGGGCCTTGGATTGGTATGATGATGAAGATTCATATCTCCGTGTATATGAGGTTGATGGTCTATTGTCCTGATCTTCTAAATCACGTGTATACCTCTCTGTATCTGTGCCATTAGAAAAAGAGACTGAAGATGGTTGGGTTTTCTCTCTCTCTGTATGAGTATCTCTTCTGATTTTTATTGGCATTTCTGTGTTGTACAGGTTTTTGCCACATGTATATTTGATTATGTACATAGTCCATTTTATCCCTCTCATATTTCTTCTGTTTCTGTACCATTAAATCCTGTTCCATGTTTTTAATATGTTTGCCCAATTTCTCATCACAGCTGTCAAACTCGTCCATGTCTTGTAAATCATTTAAATTACATTGTAGATCAGTCACTGCTTTAGATGTTGTTTTCTTCTCCTCTATTTTATGTTCTATAATTAAATCAATGAGTTTGAAGGAACAGTCATCAAGGAGTCTGACCCATTTATTTTCAAACTCTTTTGATGGGAACCCAAATGATGGTGTTTTTGTGATCCTCAGAACCCTTGGTAAACGTTTAACCAACCGGTAGTTTTCTAATGTTGTTATATCCCACCATAAACGTATATCAGTTGAAAGTGCCTTCTCAAAATTATTGAAGAACATCGGTAAGTCAATATCTTCATTATCAATAGGGAGTGTTAGACCTTCAAATACTTGTGCTGCTTTTTTGCTGCGTTTTGAATTGTCTGTGCAGTTATGTGCATAAGACATGGATTTGTGTTGACTTGTGTCAGAGTCCTCTGATTGGCACTCCATAGCCTGTCTGTCACCATATATTATAAAATTCAAATCCAAATAGGAAAAGCACTGAGAGTCCTTGAGTCCCACAATAATCTCATATAAATCATACACAGGTCATGAGCTACTCCTGACGAAGCCATTGACAGCTTGTAAGAGCTGGGCGAAACGCGTAGAGTGGTGTTTTGGTCTAGTGAGGGATCCGTAGCTGCACCATCCACTGAGCAGTGACGTCACACGCACCGGAGGAGACACGGAGTTCAGAGTCCCAGGTTGCAGACAGAGGAGATCCAGAGCCAGAGAGGAGGTGGTGAGAACGGCGGAGTACCCCCTAGAGTCACTATATATGTGAAAAATGCGATTTTAATTTTGGCACAGTGTAAGTGCACATTTTATATGCCTAATACCTTTTATAAAGTCAATTCAAAGACAGATCGCGCTATGTAGTTCTGTTTCTTCCTCTGCATGTGTATCTACTGTACCCTTCTGATGAGATGAGCCTGGAGGGAGTCACACAGTATTCAGCATTCACCTGGGGTGGCAGCCCAATCTGCCAACTGCTTATATACCAAATAACATCTTGTGAGTAGAATAACCAGTAGAGCTAAGACACTGACATCATTATTGGATTTTAGTCTCAACGTCTGCACTTAAATTTGCACTGTTTTTTTGTTTCCTTTATTCCCCATATTTTGCTCCTCCTGGACTGTCTGAAACATATCATTCTACTTGGAACCCGGGAAACAGGTTCTACCAGAGGGTTTGAGCAGGGATCTATATTATATTGAGCACAAATTTATTGTTTATTGCACTTTTAACCTGTACACTATCACTATTATTTAAGTTGTTAGCGCCTTATAATCACTATCACTCACAATACAGGGTTTATATATCTCTGCTTACAACACTCACCAGGGCTATATATATATATATATACAGTCTCTTTTACACGCCCACCTGCATACCCCAGCACTCACTTGTATATAACCTACCATTGATTAACGCTCTTCAATCAAGATTGTTTATATATTGCCATCAAACCTGGTCATTTGTAGCACTATATTAGAACATTGTTCTTTTACCCTACAGTTAATGAATCATGTATGCATATGTTTGCTAATGGAAATTTAAGAAGAAGAGAGAGAAATAGCAGACCCAACACCAATGATATAGGTGCCCACAGCGGTGCCTTAAATATTCCGCAAAATTGTTATTCTTTTCAACCGGATGTGTACAACCAATACCAGAACCATGACGGAGCTAGCTATGACGCTAACATGCATACTAACGACCTGGCTCAAGCAGATGAAATGCCACAAAGTAACTATCTGTACCTGCCTCAGTACATGACCCAATATCCAAACTTTTACGAAGCAAGCTACAACCCGATCGAGATGAACACACAGAACAACCAATTGATTGACTACAGCAGCTACCGCCAAAATATCCCTTGTATGCCTGCACCGAATATGAATGCAATATAATGCAGGTAACTATAACAACTGTACTTTATACAATCTGTGAATCTCTTCTTTCCCAATGACACGCATATGCGTTCCAGCCATTACACATGTGCGTTCCATTGGGAATAGTTATTTAAGTTTTTCTACATTTCGTGGCCCTTTTACCTTTTCTCCATCATCTGTTAATATTACAGAGATCACTGCGTGAAGCGCAACAGATGCCGGAACAGACTTCTGAAAGAAGGTAAGATCCAGTTAACGAGATCCGTGGCAAGATAATTAAATGTCCTGTACTGTACAATGGCGCTGGGAGTCAGAGCCCTTACTGCGCCTCCCTTAAATGTCATTCCACAACGTATATGCCCCTCGGTTTGAAAAAAGGGAAAAACATTTTTTCATGAGTTTAACAAATGTCATATGTGCATAAATGCAGTAGATATATTCTTAAATATTGGAGTACTTTGCCTATGGATACATTAGGATGTGTTTGATCTGTTCATTCTGTGTTAGTCACTTAGATAAATATGCGGAAATGCGTAAGATTTTAAGCTAATATGTAACATTATTACGGCTAATTAATGTAGTGTAGCATTGTGTAGATAACATTGTTGCAGTGATAGTATGTGTGACACAATATATTTGAGTCCCTTTTAAACCAGTCAAATCCTTTAAATAATGTTTTCCTACATTATGTGAAGGTCTACACAATGTGTTATCGTTTAAATTTCATGTATTCATGAAACTTAATCAGGAGTAATTGTATGAAGCATTAACATGAAATGACCATTGCAGTGTGTCAAGTTGCCATCAAAGTAATATCACTATTGTTAGGGACACATAACAGGTTACTGATACAAGATAACCCCATGTAAGCAGCTCAGACTCCTGCAGGCATATTAAAATTATGTATGCTGTAATTTTTCATTAGTTGACAATTATACATTTAAGTAAGGAATGTGAACAATAACAATTAACTAAATATTTGCGATCACAAATCCTCAACCATAAAAAAACCATTTCCATTAGTAATTATTACACGAAAAGGTGCTAAACATTACATATATTTAAATGTACAGTGCTTGGTAAGTCTTAATATAACATTCTCTGCATATTCATCAGTACAGCAATATCTCTTATCTTCTTGAACAACATTCTGCATTGTATGAAAGCATAAAGCAATCCCCGGTGCATGTAATGGTATGATATAAATACCAGTCCTTAATTGTCCGTACCCAATGTCCACGGTAGAGGCTAGAATCAAGTACTGGGCTGGTCCTTCAGTTCAGTCCAGAGGATTCTTCCCCTTGATTTTCCTCCTAGTATGAAATGTAAACAGAACACACCATTGCGCAGTATATAGGTATATCCCGCACTTGCTCTGCAGATTAAATGAAAATCTACTTACAAGACACTATTTTGTATTAGGCGTTGGATAGAATCTGTGCTTTGGGGCTTCGGGGATCCATCTTCCTCTTACTGCCTTCTCAGACCTCTCCGTGTATTCACTGGAACACCTCAGCTCTCCTGATGATGCCTCTCGCCAGGATATTCCTCCCACACTTGATAGCCTCCTGCAGTGGATCAGCTGGGCTCAACCTACTCAGTTGCTCATACCATGCTCCGTCCGTTCAGTATGGACAATCAGAGGAAAAGACACAATCGTGCAGTACTGCAACACTAATTTATTAAAAAAACAGATAAAAACACATAAATGGAATTCACAATTACATGGTAGTGCGTCTCCTCATACGTTTAAAAATTGCCATCCGCTACGTGAGATCCCAGGCTACCTGCAGTAGGATCCCCTGAGGAAGTAACGGCCCTGTTATGAAACGCGTTGGGAGGGAGGAGCTTATTTTGCAGTCAGCTGTTATGATGACAGGGAAACCTAGCAGTGATGGGTAGATCGGAGGTGTGAACCAATTGCGGCCGCGAGGTGAGAGAGACACCGATCGAGTGCACTGCAGATAGCCGGGAGGCATCATGAGAGCTATGGTGTTTCAGTGAATACACGGAGAGGTCTGAGAAGGCAGTAAGAGGAAGATGGATCCCCAAAGCACGCCTAATACAAGATAGTGTCTTGTAAGTAGATTTTCATTTCATCTGCAGTGCAAGTGCGGGATATACCTATATACTGCGCAATGGTGTGTTCTGTATACATTTCATACTAACTCAAGGTTAACACGAAGAAACCCATATCTGCACTCAAAGAAATTAAACAGCTGTAGTAGTCTGGGATGTCAATTGTCCCACTAGGTGGAGTATAATTACTCCTGCCTAACAATACACTAGAGTGAGTAAAAGCTCACAAAACCAAAATTAAGAAATGTTATTAATGTAACCTCGGTGACTTAAAATGAATACATAACAACAATTAAATAAAATCCCCTAGGGGGTGGCTCATGAAAAAACCCAGACTGGGAAATACCAAATATGAAGTCACCTGTTAGATAGTACTCTATTAATACACCAGATAATATAGTATAATGTCACTGGTTGGTAATATCAAATAGGATACAGATAGAATAAGCAATGGCTAAACATATGTGACTCACATGAATCCCAGTCAGGAAGACGCAGAGCGCAGTGTGTGATAAGAGCTCGATGTGCATATGACCTGTATAAGTTTAAGGTGAGTAAACACATTAGATATGATACATAATATAATTGTCATATACTAATCATCAGCTGTGTACACATGATATATTAACACAGTAATGCACAGTGAGGCATTGTCTGATCGACACTGTTATAAGATACTGACAAAGGATCCAACACAACTGTATAAAAAAGAATTGATGCTAATGCTAAAGAAAGCAACAGAAATGAAATACATTTCTAAAAATGAGTCAAATTTTATTGCAATAAAATCACCCCAAATTGCCACCTTCTATTATTTTCCAAAATTTCACAAGGGTGTCATACCAACCCCTGGTAGGCCCATCGTATCGGGGATTTACAATTTAACGTCTAAAGCTAGCGAATATTTGCTTAATTTTCAACGGCCTTTGGTCTTATCCTTACCATCGTATCTTAGGGATACAAAGGATGCCTTGCTTAAACTTGATGATGTCTACATTGATGATCAAACTTTTCTTGTCGGTCTTGATGTGGAAAGCTTATATACTAGCATACCACACAAGATCGGCAGTCTGGCGGTCAGTCCCTTTTTGCAGGCTCGAAGTGACAATATGAAAAATCATAATGACTTTATTTTAAAGTTATTGGACTTTACCCCCACCAAGAACTATTTCCTATTTAATGGCACCATTTATCACCAAATACAGGGAACGGCCAAGGGGACCACTGTCGCCCCCACCTATGCCAACTTATACTTGGGCTGGTGGGAGGCGACAGTCGTCTTCGTGGAAGCTATGGAACAGTATACCACACACATAGTTTTATGGATTCGTTTTATAGACGATATCCTAATGCTTTGGCGTGGCACTAAGGGTCATCTGAGGAAACTTCTCACAGTCCTCAATAACAACAATAACAATCTCAAGTTTACACATCAGATAAGTAGAAATAAGATTTATATTCTTGACCTCAGCATATCCAGCAATAATGAGGGGAGGCTGGTAACTACTATTTTTCGGAAAACTACTTCAACAAATAGTTTATTACTAGCCTCAAGCCACCACACAGACATACTGTAGACAATATAGCTACAGGTCAATTCCTCCGTCTAAGATGGAATTGTTCTAGTGTTGAGGAATATCATAGTCAATCAGATGATATGAAAGAAAGATTTATAGCAAGAGGTCACAGCAAAAAGGTTGTGAACAGTGCATATAAACGAGCGTTGGGGACACCAGGATCTGCACTCTTGAGCAACCAACCCAAAAACATCACTGTCACTAATCAGAACACAGTGAGATTCATTGGGAGGTATAATAAGCAGTGGGGGAGTCTGAGAAATATTATGTCTAAACATTGGCACATTTTGATGGATGACACGGATTTACAGAAAATCCTGAAAAATACTCCAAGTATGACCTGAGACGTGCATGTAACATCATAGACCACCTAGTTCATAGCCATTTTCAGGAGAGTCCAACTAGAACATGGCTACTGTAGGTCCAAAACTAACCAGTACTTACCGGTGTGGTAGGTGTAAAGCCTGTAAAAGCATCAAATGTACTAAAACTTTCTCTAACTCCACCAACACAAAATCCTTCATAACAAAGGAATTCATAAATTGTCAAACTACGGGGTAGTCTATTTGATAAATTGCAGGTGCGGACTGCAATATGTAGGGAAGACCCACAGACCCTTCAACATCAGGATCCTCGAACATCTGGGGACTGTCCGCAATCAGACAGACACCCCTGTTTCTAGACATGTCTGGTAAGAACATGGAGGCGATAGTAAGGTGCTAGAATTTAATAGCATAGAGCATGTCCCTTGGGGTATTCACAGGGGTGACTGGGATAAAAACTTCTCCAGAAGGAGTGTCGCTGTATACACAATTTGCACACAATGACACCATATGGCCTAAACGAAGGTTTCCTTTTTTCACCATTTTTATAAGCATACTATGGGATTATGTTAACAGATTTCCCTAGTATAGCATTTCACATGTGGGGATCGGAATACAGTTTAATGACTCTTAAAGTCATATAAACCGTATTGACCTTCTTTAGGGCAGTTTTAGTTTAACTGGTCATCACACTCCTACACTACTGATCTGAACTTTATTCTCTATCAATATGGTGTCAGAACAATAACTGTTGTGTGGTATCCCATCCTCCCTGCTTCAATATAAGTCACTCCTGCCAGACCCATAGGATTATGTACTTGCTGCTCCTGCTGCTTTTAAGACATTGGGACAATCTACCCCCTTAACTGCAAGTTAGTATCTCTTTAAACTTAACCATTTCAGTCATGATATGCTCAATTTGTATCGTGGGTAGGGATTACTTCAGGACTGATCTTTATCCGTTTCGCATTTTGCGTTTTTAATGCTACATAATTACTGAACAGTGTTCATTTAGGCATGCCAGGCTTGTAAATAATTATATAAAGCGATTATATGCATGAATAAGTGCCAAACTCGCAATGACATTGGGATTGGTGCAAACTAATAAGACACGCCTACAAGGGAGTGTACTTAAAGACTAGTGTAGCCTCATATCTTAACTCCTGCCCCTGATGAAGTATGTCAAACATACGAAACGTGCGTAGGGTTGTGACTTCATGACGGTGGCGTCTCTGAGGGAGGTGGTTCGTGCGACGTGGGCTGTGTGTACAGGAGGCTGGTAACATAGTATCCATGCTGGGACATCAAAGGCTGTTTCATTTAGCCTGCTGCAACACATACTCAAGATCTCCATACCCAGACTGTAGTAATCTACTACAGATATGCTCATGTAGATACTGAATGGGGCAATGTGATATTGTTTTATAGATGCTAACCTCAGCTCATATGCTCATGCAGATATTGAATGGGGCAATGTGGTGTTATTTAATTTATGCTAACCTCAGCTCATATGCTCACCATTGTATGAAGCATCATTATCCCAGCTACTATATGGGTTATTAACTGTATGGTTACTTCACATTCAGCATCAACAGCCTCACTGGCCATTACTGTGTTAATATATCATGTGTTCACAGCTGATGATTGGTATATGACAATTATATTATGTATCATATCTAGTGTGTTTACTCACCTTAAACTTATACAGGTCATATGCACATCGAGCTCTTATCACACACTGCGCTCTGCGTCTTCCTGACTGGGATTGATGTGAGTCACATATATTTAGCCATTGATTATTCTATCTGTATCCTATTTGATAGTACCAATCAGTGACATTATACTATATTATATGGTGTATTAATAGAGTACTATCTAACAGGTGACATCATATTTGGTATTTCCCAGTCTGGGTTTTTTCATGAAAAACCCCCTAGGGGATTTTATTTAATTGTTGTTATGTATTCATTTTAAGTCGTCGAGGTTACATTAATAAAATGTCTTTATTTTGGTTTTGTGAGCTTTTACTCACTCTAGTGTGTTGTTAGGCAGGAGTAATTATACTCCTCCTAGTGGGACAATTGACATCCCAGGCTACTACAGCTGTTTAATTTCTTTGAGTGCAGATATATGGGTGTTACGGGAGACTCCTGTGGCGGGTAGGATCTCGGTGGCCGGAACAGCAGGAAGCGAAGTAGGGGTCACAAGCAGGGGTCCGAGGCAGGCGGCAGGTAGCGAAGTCAGGTAACAAGCAGGGGTCCGAGGCAGGCGGCAGGTAGCAAAGTCAGGTAACAAGCAGAGGTCGGCAACGAGGAGACTGGAACAGGACAGGCGGGGCAGGACAGGTCCAGGAGCAGGGACTGAGAACGGGGAGCAGGGACTGAGACCGGGGAGCAGGGACTGAGACCGGGGAGCAAGGAACAAACAGGGACAAGCCAGATTACTAGCAAGGGCCTTTACTGTGAACAGACTATAATACAGGTACAGGTACATAAACAGATCAGGATCAAAGACAGAGGCATGTGATAGGAGTCTGACTTGAAGCAAAGGCAATTGAACAAACCAAGAAGCAGAAGCTATAAAGGGCAGAGACAGGAGCAACAAGAAGACAGACAGGCAGACAGAGGAACCCAGAGGAAACAGAAGACAGCAGCACACCCAGTGGACAAAGAAGAACTATGGCTAGGCAGGAGGTCTAGGAGACCCTGACATTACTCCCCCCTCTCAAGAGCGTTCTCCGGACGATCCTCCAGGCTCTTCCCGGAGGCCTTGATGAAAAGTGGACTCAAGGTGACCCACCTCTGGTGGTTTGTCAGCGGGCAGAGAGTACTCCACAGGTACAGACTGAAAAAGTCCATCAGAAAGCCGACAGAGGAATTCAATTCTCTCTCGGAACAGTTGAATGTCAGGATGCATCAACCCAAACGCCAGAGAATCTGTGAGCAGTAAGCTTGACTTTGCAGAGTAGGTCACAGGCTCAGCAGAGGACGCATCAGATATTCGTAGATAAACAGAAGAACATGCGCTTGTCTTCACAGCAGTAGCAGAGGAGCCAGTAGATCTTCCTGACAACCCTCCAGGTTTAGCAAGGTGTCCCTGATGGAAGGCCGACTCACGATGGCCTTCGGACAACACTCCATGTTTTGCAGAACATAGGGATCAGCAACAACTCCGGACAACCCTCCAGGCTCTTCAGGGAAATCTTGATGGAAGGCCAACTTAATGTGTACGTCAAGTGCTGATGGGAAATCTGTGAGAGGTGCATTTATCCTCATCACAAGAGCGTTGGCATCAGCATCAAGAATATTAGGCATAGCAAGGAACTTCACCAGGGATCCGTCTAACGTCATAGCAGGGGCATCGGGAACAGATACATCAGGCTCTTCACATGCGGCAGAGGGGACATATTCACTTTCCGTGGTCTCTTTTTGTGACCGCCGTTTCGTGGTATCACCTAAATTCTCATTTAGACCAGCTATTTGATTTTTCAGCTCTTGAAGCTGTCCTTCTGCACTTCTTTTCCCACTCAATGCAGTTGTTAGTTCGGCTTCTTTGTAGTTGAGTCGCGACTCCATATCTCCCAGCTGACTCAGAGTAAAGCTTAAATATGTTTCATCTTCTTCATTTCTGATCTGCAGCTGCCGGTACTCCTCCCGGGCATTGTCCAGCTCCAGCTGCAGCCGGACCTTATCACGGGCTGTGTGGTCCAATAATTTGCAGGCATCAGCCATTTTGACCTCATAGCGCTGTGTCAGGCCAGCCACTTGACAGACGGACACCTTCTCTCTCTCCTCCTTTTTGGCAAGCTGTGTCTTGAGCTCAGCGATCTGCGCCTGCAGCGCTGTGAGCTGCTGAGATGTATGTTCAGCTGCTAGCTTTAGCTCTTCCTCCAGTGAGGCTCTGGTTATGCTCAGTGTGGCCTTCAGCTCCTCATGCTGTTCTTTGGGGACACACTGGGTACTCAAATAATCTTGCAGCATCTTTATTTTGTAGGCAGTCTGGAAACTTTCTTCCTGCAGAACTCGCTGCTATTCTTCAGCATTCACCCATCTCTCCTTGGTGTCCTTCAGATGTGTACGCAGTTCTTGCAGCTGACTCTGCAGCATATTTTCTGCTTGTGTACGCCGCTCCAGGGAGACACGTTCTTCTTGCAGCACTCTCTCTGCATTCTGCAGTGCTGTCTGCACGTCTAACTTTTCCTGGGCCAACTGTTTCTTCTCCTCTCCTAATTCATGGAGTTTCTTATCTCCTTCACTGACTTGGACATAGAGATTCTTGCACTCCTGGGTTACCATTTCAAAACTGCTGTTTAACCCTTCGAAGATCTCTCTCAAAGAACGTAGTTCTGTGTTGAAGTGGCAATTCTTCTCCTCAGAGGCTTCCAGTTTTGCGCCAACTTGAGCCATGAAACTCTGGTACTGGGCATTATCAGCATAGGCCTTCTCCAGCTTGCTTGACAGGATCACCCTGTCCCTCTCCAACTTCTCTTTTTCTTTCTCCTGGAGAACACACTTAGCAATTGCTGAAGATAGACAGCTTTGTAATGCAGCCTTGGCTTCTTGCTCCTTATCTAAACGTCCATAAAGACAATCAATCGCTTTCTGTGCAGCTTGAAGAGTCTGAGTTAGGGCATCTTTCTTTTCTTCCACTATTCTTGGGATACGTCTGTGAGTTGCTTTAAGCTGCAGTATATCTTTCATTAAATGCAGACTCTGGGGTTAAATTTTCATTCCTAATTTCTTCTGCAACTTCCACAGTAATGCCTCCCTTCTTTTTCTTCTTCTTCCTTGCTTTGAGAAGTTCTGAAGAATCAGTGGTACTGTGTTCACATTTACTGCTCAAGACTGTTTGAGTAGGAGCCATAATTTCAGACATGGGGAAACCACACTTCCCAAGAAACCAGTAAAGAGGAAATGTGTTTTTAAAACAGAAGCATTAGAATGAACAACAGGAATATTAGACACAGAAAGACACAAGATGGGAGAGCTGACCTTTTGAGACTTTAGCATCAGTCACGGAGATTTATAAATGCAAGGAAAAAACATAGACAGAGAAACCCTGCAGTTTAAATCTGAAACTTTTGACATCAGACATAGGAATATCAGACAGAACCTTGCAGTTAAATCTGAAACTTTAGATATCAGGCGTAGGGATATCATACAGAGAAACATGCAGTTAAATCTGAAACCTTAGATATCAGGCATAGAAATATCATAGACAGCAGGAAACTAATACAGAGAAAACTTGCAGTTAGATCTGAAACTTTTGACATCGGACATAGGAATATCAGACAGAGAACCCTGCAGTCAAATCTGAAAGCTTTGATATCAGGCGTAGGGATATCATATGTTGCAGAGAAACAAACTTTAGGGGAACTTGCAGGTAAACCTGAAACCTTAGAACCAATCATATGAAAAACTACAGATTGCAGGAAAAATCACAGTATGCAGTAACAAAATAATAGAAGCACTCTTGTCTTTTGAAATGGGAACCCTGTGAACAGCAGTGGTCCAACCAGTGATGCAGAGACAAGCCTTATCCAGGGAATGAAAAGTCAGAGTCTAAAAGGTGGCAACAGGTACTGCAAGGGTTAACCCAGGCACAGCACAAAAGAAAAATCTCAAAGAAAGGTGCACTAGTCTCTGCAGCAACAGTTCTAGTCTCAGCAAAAATGTTTTTTCATTATGAACGCAATAATTCTTGCAGAACACTAAGCAGCAAAAAAAAAACCTTCCCAACTGGGATTTCCAAAAAAGAAACGTAAGTACTTATCTTCAACCATGCGGATGTGGTCTGCTGCAGCAGGCAGGAAAGGGTGCAGGCAGAAGAAGAATCTGTTCCAGCGAGATCCAGAAGTGGCCTTTGCTTTCTGTCATGGGAGACTCCTGTGGCGGGTAGGATCTCGGTGGCCGGAATAGCAGGAAGCGAAGTAGGGGTCACAAGCAGGGGTCCGAGGCAGGCGGCAGGTAGCGAAATCAGGTAACAAGCAGGGGTCCGAGGCAGGCGGCAGGTAGCAAAGTCAGGTAACAAGCAGAGGTCGGCCACGAGGAGACTGGAACAGGACAGGCGGGGCAGGACAGGTCCGAGAACGGGGAGCAGGGACTGAGACCGGGGAGCAGGGACTGAGACCGGGGAGCAGGGACTGAGACCGGGGAGCAAGGAACAAACAGGGACAAGCCAGATTACTAGCAAGGGCCTTTACTGTGAACAGACTATAATACAGGTACAGGTACATAAACAGATCAGGATCAAAGACAGAGGCATGTGATAGGAGTCTGACTTGAAGCAAAGGCAATTGAACAAACCAGGAAGCAGAAGCTATAAAAGGCAGAGACAGGAGCAACAAGAAGACAGACAGGCAGACAGAGGAACCCAGAGGAAACAGAAGACAGCAGCACACCCTGTGGACAAAGAAGAACTATGGCTAGGCAGGAGGTCTAGGAGACCCTGACAATGGGTTTCTTCATGTTAACCTTGAGTTAACTTGTGGTGTTATGTATGTTCATTACCCATTTACCCTAGTGCATACTTTTTCATTGTAATAGGTTGAGTGTTGAGTTTTGAGTTATTTCTTTTGTTGGTTACATTTCATACTAGGAGGAAAATCAAGGAGGATGAATACTTATCCTGTTGACTGAACTGAAGGACCAGCCCAGTACTTGATTCTAGCTTCTACCGTGGACATTGGTTACGGACAATTAAGGACTGGTATTTATATCATACCATTACATGCACTGGGTATTGCTTTATCCTTTCATTCAACATTTGTATCAGGGTTCAAGAGAGATCTTTTTTATGTGAGTCCCCTTGGCAGCTATTCCTTCATTATAGGAAATCTTTGGATATTCATCCTATTATATCTTCACAGGGATTAGGTTTAGACTAGCGCTGGGTGTATGTTATTTTTAGTTAGTAGTTTTGTTATAATTCTGCATTATATGATGCACACATTGAAGGGGGAAACATGATTTAGAGAAGGACAAATGTGTTAAACACTCACATACCGTTCTCACGTGAACTTGAGTTGAGTGTTAATTCATTCGAAAATGTGCATTCCAATTCAGAGAGCAGGATCCTATGATTAGATAAACAAAATGAAATGTGACACACATCACGAGATGAGTATAGATTATCTTATATGCAAATGAAAATCTTAGATGTGAAATAATTTACGATTACAGTCCAGTGGGTCTCCACCCCACAGGCTGTATGGTCCCTAACCCTTGCAGGAGGCACGGGAGGATCCTTCTCTAGATCCTCCCAAATGATGCCTTCAAGATTGTGACGTAGTGCAATGTTGTGCAGAATGCAACAAGAAATCACTATGTCAGCAACTTTATATGGCGAATACTGTAGGGCACCTCCAGATCTGTCAAGAAATCTGAATCAACTTTTCAACAGTCCAAATGTCCTCTCAATCACCGAGCGGGTGGAGACGTGGGCCGCATTATAACATTCCTCTGCAGGGGTTTGAGTATTACCCAGTGGGATCAGGAGCCAGGAGCGGCTTCCATCTCCCGAGTCGCTTATAAGACAGTTAAAACACAAATGTGGATATAATACGTAATAAATATTCAAAACATTGCCAATTGACTTGTCATAGTACCTGAAAGTGATTGAAGAATGTTCCACACATGACATTAAATACAATATTAATATTTTTTTAGCTTTGACATTGTGTCACGAGGACATCTCTTGAACATTCTAAACATGACACCTCTGATGGCTATAGTATGAATACTGCAATATGTAAGCAATTACTGTTTTGGCCACTAGTTCACTATTCTTGTGTGATTAAACATTTATGAAAATTTAAAGTTGATTCTTTGTGACATTATATATTATCAAAACAGAATTAAACATTAACCTGTACATGAACTTTACATATAAGTGCAGCTTGTATTACATTGACTGACCCAATAGCCAACCATCCTCCAATTCCCCTCCAAATGCACGGAAGACTGAAGAGTTCTGAAGGATATGGGAATTGTGGCAGGCACCTGGGAATAGGGCTACCACACTCAGATTTTTCATGTTTGTGTCACATACAACTTGCACATTCAGCGAGTGGTAATGTTTCCTGATACGAAAACACCTCTTAATTGCACGTAGTGGGGTAAACGCAATGTGTGCAATCTATAGCACCCATCACATTAGGTAGCCCTGCTACATTATAAAGTGCAGTCTTCAGTGCCTGCCACTCTGTCTGCTAACTAGAAAAATGTATATAATTCCTAGTACGTCTAGACAGTGCACATAGAAACTGGCTAAGGACCCACAAGAATGTTGTCTGTGAGACCCCGCCTACTATGCCCACAGTTGTCTGAAAAGATGCAGAAGCAAGAAAATGTAACGAGCTCAGCAATTTAACAAGGCCAGGCACTACATGACTCCTGTCTGTTGTTGGCTCTAAATCTTCTCTTAACTTTTCATAGAGTTCCAAGATAGCTGCTGAGCTCAAGCGATAGCGGCTGATCACCTCGGCCTCACTTAACCCCTCTATGGAGCAACTTGTTCTGAAGTTACTTGGTGCCAATGTATGCCTTACTTGTAATTGCCTCTCTTGTCTCTCCCTCCTCTCCCTCCTTTGCAAAAGAATATCTCTCCTCCTCCTCAAAATGAACTCCATCGCAGCATAATTGCCTATGACCTCCATTTCACCCTCCAAGGTAAGTGTTTCAATGTATCCTTTAAATAGGCAGACAAATCAACCACTTTAGTGTTAACGAGACCACATGTGTTGTATAGTATCTATAACATGTATTGTATTAATCCAAGCAGTCATTATAGTTTGAATGAGATGTGTTGCACACATAAAATAAAATTATGTAATCATAAAAAAAAACATTCATTAATACACAGTGAAAGCAATGATGCCTATCCAATATTACTAATTGTTGTTAAAAAATCACACAATCATGACATTTGGATGCAACATGTTCAGTCATGAAGGTGTTAAATCACAAGAATATTTTTTTTATTTCTAGAGAGTTGTGGCAGAAGCCTTGATTATTGTCAGGTTGTTTTATAATCACAGGAATATTGCCCTTTATATTAACCCCCTCCTAACGTTTGCGGTTAGACTAGAAGTTATGAAGATCGATGTCATGCAATTGTACTTAATCAGGATTCAATAACGGGTGCTCCTTTGATTAAATTAATGTGAATGATCTTCATGTACCCCGGGGGACACAGAAACATTCACGACAACACACTGTGACCTCCAGAAACCCGTGGAGGCCCCCCGTTGTGTGTATTGTTTTTATTGTGGGTAGCGGGGGAGGGTGGGTTAACCCCTTAAGTACGATAGCGGTTATTAACCACTAAGGTGATTAAGGGATTAGGGGACATTAGATTGTATTTTTTTATTCTTACAGTATGTAGTGTTTGTAGCAGCGGAGGGCATGAACGGGATGAGGATGAGGATGGCCTTCACCGTGGCAGCCTGGCAGGGGTGAGTGCAAGATTTCTTTACTTTATTTATTCTGATTATTGTTGTATTTAAAATTGTCATATGCACTATTATATATCTGGATAATAGTAATTTTGCCCATTATTGTACTGTATGTCGTAGGGGGGAGGAGGGTGTAATTATTTAAAAGTATTTCTTTTGGGGGGGAACACAATTGGTACTGCAGGCCCCTGGACACCCGCGGGGACCCCGGACCCCCATGGGGATCACCCGGGGACCCCCATGGGGTCAGCTGGGGACACACACCGGCCTGTTGTATGGATGGTGTGCCTGCAAAAAGGTAAACAAAGAAAACATTTCTAAGTCCAGCTCCTTTTGCGCCTGCCTTGATCTGGTGCGTTTTTCCAGCGCGTTTTTAAAGCACGATTGACAGCGCTGTTTAGAGATTCCCGCGGACTGGCAGAAATTGGCATGTTTGCTTTTTTTTGACTGATCGGGCGGGTTTATCGCGCATGCCAGAAAAAATGCCTTTTAAGGCCGATAAAGCGCTGTTATCACTGCTTAGTGAATCACGCAGCAGCCTGTATCGGCTTTAAAAAGCCACTTTGCGCTCTTTAAACCACTTATCGGAGCTTAGTTCATAGCCTCCTAAGTCTTTAAAAACCTTATAGCTCTAAAAACTGGAACAATAATCCTATTAGGTTTTGAAAAAGCTCTGTGAACTTTAATTTCAGTTATGAAGCACTCTTATATTGGTCTGCTAAAGGGCATCACAACCTACAACATATCTAGATAAATGTAACACAATCAATTAGTTAAATTGATAAGAAACAAAAAAGAAAATAAATGACAGATGTAGCCAGGCTCAGCATTCTTAGTGCCGGGGAACTCGCTATCCAGATCCTACGGCTTCAATCAGCAGCTAGCATTTCTCTATTAGGGGTCCAATTTGGCAGAACTGATCACCCGCAAGCAGCAAAGTGTTTTACAGTCCCCAGAATCGTGGGTTTTGTTCTTCATCCCACAGCTGTGGGGCCAGTAAGTCTGGCTGCATCTCAAACATTCCAGTAACAAATATTTCCCAAAACATACAGTAAATTATGTTTAAATAGCACATCAGCCCCTATTGAATATGCTGTGAATCCATCTTTCTATTGCTGATGAAGATTTAAGCTCCATTCAAATAGAATGATAAGAAGGCTTCACAGCATACAGTATTTAATAGAACCAAAGTTTGACATTCTGTAGTAGCAACATTCAGAATTGTCCACTAGGCGCAATTGAAAACATTATAGCATAAATGAGTCTTTATGGCAGTTACTTGCACTAGCAAACTCCTATTGTAGACACAAATGTCACATGAAGTTTTCATGCTATTTTATTGTCTGTGACTTTGAGCTTGGTATTGGACTTTTTGGGAGTCTTGGTCACATTTGAGCCCCATTGCAGCCGTTAGTTCTTGGCATACAGGACGCTTGTACTGTCCCTTTAAGGGCACGGGCACTCTCTGAGACAGTCTGTGTAACTGGAGGAGGAAGTGAGGAGAGCAGCCTCATGTGGAGTAGAGCTGTGAGCCCCACGAGCGGGCCTCCGACACTGCCACTGTTCCTGTTAACCCCTGGAGGGAGAGTCAGCACGAGAGTCGCAGTGCAGCAGGAATCACATCTCTGCAAAGACATCAGCAGCACCCGGAGGACTCTTTGTTGCATTGCCTGTATTTGCCTTGCTGCTTGTAAGTAGGGCCCTGATTTTTCCCATCTGGATGACCAGCAGTGTTCTCATTTGTCCATACCATTTTATGGCATAGTTCTTTTTATTTAATAAATAGTTTTTATAGTCACTAGGAGTCTCTATGTTATATGTGCAGTGTGTGTATTAGTGTAGACCTGTTTTAACCCTACAGTGTTGCACTATGATCTGTGTCTGTTTGTGTTTTTTCCCCTACATGGCCTGTCAAGCAAGTGTGCTGATCCCCTGAGGAGTACAGGATTATCCAATGAATTTTTGGCGCCAGGTTTTTCTTTGTTTTCACTTTTTCTGTTAGTACTGACAGTATTACTAGGCAGCCTTTATACATATATATTTTGTACTTGTCACACTGGTGTTTTAGTCTTTAGCGCTTGTTTACATTTTTTCTTTTTCACAAGTGATGCATGGTGTTTTATACAACTGTTCTACCCCATCACATATCACATGTACGATGTGACTTTTACAACCAATCTGAATGGTTGTTAAAGAATGTGGATGGCAACCATGTGCTCTGTGGCAGGGCTCATCAGTCATATAAAATACTGTGTCCTGCCTCATCGTCTTCAATCAATGGTGAAGAGAGAAGAGGAAACAGCTAGAAAAAAAGAAGAATATCATGAAAGGAGAAATATCTACAAAAAACTGAACATCGATTTAAAAAACATTGAGTATGGGCAACAGTAGTTACAAAAATTACTGTGGATGCAAGAGCATCATCTGTCCGGTGGATTAGTCTTCAATAGGTCTTGTTAGTGGGCCGAACATTTTTTTTGCTTTTCTCTCATGGTTCTTTTTCAAAGAGCGTGTTTAAGAGAGCTTATCTCGATGAATGACACCTTTCTTATCCAAATATGACATCCATAAGTATTTTTAAATGGGACAGGGTTTTGATTTCCTCCGGTTACTCCCTTTTGTGTGATGTCTTTGCGTGTTCAGCAATTGATTGCGAAACCAGTGTCCTTTCTCCACACCTCCCCTTAACTTTATTGGTTCTCCAATAAGGACAGGGTGAGATAAGGCTAAAGAAAACACTGGAGTGAAAACAAATTCAAAGACCCCTACGAAATTCAACTGGCCAACTATGTGCGATTGCGCCATTAACATTAACTCACTGGTGCAGTATTCCTAGATTTTGCAAAGGCTTTTGACACAGTTGATCATGCTATCCTGCTTAACAAACTCCAGAGCTCTGGAAAAGGGAAGCATGCTTTAAACTGGTTTCAGTCCTACCTATCAGGAAGATCCCAACATGTGTCCATCTCAGGCTCTAACTCCAACCCCCTGGATATCACCTGTGGTGTCCCACAAGGCTCTGTTCTGGGGCCCCTACCCTTCTCAGTGTTCATTAATGATCTTCCCACAGCTTGTAAGGAAGCCTCAATACACATGTATGCAGATGACACAATCCTATATGCACACAACCATAGCCTCTCTGACCTTCAACACATACTTCAGTCTGACTTTTTGAGACTTGAAAACTGGATTTCCCAAAACAAACTGTTTTTAAACACTGACAAGACTGTAACAATGGTATTTGGGACCAAGACTAAATTTGTAAAGCTTCCAGTGACTCAACTCCTGATTAGAACCAACGCTAACACCACCCTAACACCTGTCACTAGTTTTAAATACCTGGGCTTATGGTTCGACTCCCACTTAACATTCGGGATGCACATTGATACCCTGACAACCAAGACCTATGCCAAACTAGGGGTACTTTACAGGAACAAATCCTCCCTAAGTCTCCTGGTCAGAAAGCGTATCGCACAGCAGATGCTAATGCCAATTATTGACTATTGAGACATAGTATATGGCTCGGCACCTCAAACCCACCTTAGCAAACTTGACACCCTCTACAATTCGATTTGGCCCGAGGGCACTCACTATCTGAGTGGCCCTCGGGCACCCAACCACCCTGGTGTCAACAAGTAAAGAATCCCTCCCAAACGTGTGGTACAGTGCTGCAGACTAAAGTGTGTAAGTTGGTGCACTTGTTGGTATGATGCAGTACCTGCCGGGTGGTCCCACAACTGGTAACACTGATACTTTACTGGGCTCCTTTAATCCGATGATGATGATACATGCATAGCCTCCGCCTCTACGTTGGGTGGGTCCCGCGTGGATGGTACCACCATGGAGAATGTCTCTGTGTTTGCAGATAGGTGAACTGGTCCCAGATCACATTCCAAGATAAAGCTGTGTCCTGACTATGTCCCTATACTCTGGTACTACAGGGGCAGTGTCCCTATTTTATGGACCTGTCCCTGCAGCAACCACAAGCTGAGGGGAGTCGAGGCCTAGCTGGGGCCTAACAGGGGGGGGGGGGGTCTCTGGCCTAGTGCAGGTGCCACAAACACCTGCACATACACAACCTACCCTGTTCTTGTTCCAGCTCCGACTGGCATGGTGCAGACATGCCAAATGTATCTACTCCCTGCTGCAGGGGTCATATTGGCTGGATTTGCGCCATGTGACTGCAGCCCCTTATGCTGCTGGGAACTTTAGTTCCCCTGTGGAGGCTCCTTGGTAATTGCCGCCACTGTCGCGCCCACACTGCAAATGATCAGACATAAAATGGCAGCGCCCTGTGAAGGGAGCCCCTGGGGACCTTCGGCAACCCGGTCGCCTTGACTATCAACCCGTGATGCCTGCAACTACTCCCCGCAGCTACTGGCACCTCTCCCCACGCTCCCCCCAACCTCCACTGCCAGTCGCATCTGCAGTAAGATGTAGGGGACAAACAGGGGACTAGAGGGAACCCAGGCTATACTAACGTGAACAGATTTTTGTACCAATGCAATTCTTAGTACAACCCATATATAGCAAAGATGCACTCTACATTTTAGTTTTAAAGATGAGAAAATTGTATTGAAGTTTTGTGTACATTCATAATCACAATAAAAGCTTTCTCTACCCAGATGATTTGGTCCAAATGAATATGAATTTGTTTCCAATCAGTTTTTTTTTAGCCTGTTCTTGTATAGCGCTGCTAGTTTTACATAGCGCTTTACAGTGACATTCTGCAGGCACAGGTCCCTGCCGAGTGAAGTTTACATTCTTTTTTTTGGTGCCCGAGGAACAGGGAGATAAAGTGACTTGCCCAAGGTCACAAGGAACCAGGTTCCCCTGCTACAAACTCAGTGCCAGTCAGTGTCTTTTACTCACTGAGCAACTCCTTCTCCAACCAGTTATTTAATAAAGAATTGAATATACAGGCATACCCCGCATTAACATACGCAATGGGACCGGAGCATGTATGTAAAGCGAAAATGTACTTAAAGTGAAGCACTACCTTTTTTCCACTTATTGATGCATGTACGGTACTGCAATCGTCATATACAGTACATGCATAACTGATGTAAATAATGCATGTGTAACAGGCTCTATAGTCTCCCCGCTTGCGCACAGCTTCGGTACAGGTAGGGAGCCGGTATTGCTGTTCAGGACGTGATGACAGGCGCATGCGCGAGCTGCCGTTTGCCTATTGAGCGAGATGTACTTACTCGCGAGTGTACTTAAAGTGAGTGTCCTTAAACCGGGGTATGTCTGTACAAAGTACAGTATGAAGATGCAGAATATTACATTGGAAGAAATAAATTGCAATGAAGCAATGATTATCATTAAGACTTACCATCTTACATTATAATTTTTTGCTTGTAAAATAATCTACTTCCTTGTACTGATATTTCTAAAATATAAATAAATAGATATAACATATAAAGTAGCATACACGTTAGCTTTTCACACCTCATTAACACAAACCCCTTGAAACTCCAACCAAAGGACATTAATAACAGTTGTCAATTCATTTATTTGTTAATGACCAATATATTATAAAAATTACTCATCCATATGTTTTCACTGAAATCCAATTGGCTGTGACATTGCACAAAAAATAACACTCATTTTTTCACCTTCCCAGGCTGCTGATGTTAGGTTATGAATTATTTAGACTTAATTACATACTGGTAGCCAAGACACAAACATGGATCAGCAATGAACAACAAAAAACAAACAAAGATGCCCAAAGCTACTTCCAATGTGACAAAAATACACAGTGCAATACCTATACATTCTCTTGAAAAAGAGTCATTTAGTTTAACCCTTTGGCCAAAGCGTTATAAGCCTGGTAGCCAACTTCAAGGCATGACATTTAGCAGGTTTAGCATATATATATAGGCACTGTACTGTGTATCTGTGTTAATGGATGTAGCACTGAGCGCTGTGATTCATGTTCTGTCTCTGGTTTTAAACAGTTAAAGTGTTATACTTACCCACGTGTGTTTTATTGCATGGGGTTCCTGTACGGGGTCATTCCACATAGTAGAATCCTGTACAGGTGGAGGCGCTAGCGATCATCGACTCAGGCACACCCCAGGTTCCCAGCAGCGGAGGCTCAGGCTTCCTGTGAGCCACAGGTATCGCACCGGACCCACACACATGTAGCCCCTCATCTCCCAGGGGGTGGGGGAAAGTGCGCTACATTAGTATAAAGCTTAGTTCTCTTATACTTTTGGGTCTCTCTATGTATACTATGGTTCTGCAGCCTGTGCTAACATTTATATGTATTTATATATGCAGGAAATTGGTGACAAAGTTGAACGTTGTAGTGTAGTAAGTCCCTAGATCATAATAGCCTCTTTCTTTATGTTTTGGGTATATAAATAAAAAAGTAAGCAAAATTAGAGTAAAAAAAAATATATATATAAATATTTATTTTATAACATCCCCATCACTACATTTAAATATAATATTAAAAATGCTACTGTACATTAACACACTCACTACCAGAGGAACCCATAACATTGCCTAATGACATTCTGTTTTATTAATTATTTCTGTTTGAAATAGTCAAGATTAAGTACAAATATTGATAATGAAGAAAAAGTAATGAATGACAGAGTATTTCTGTCAACTATATTTGAGCTTGGCATAAAAAATTAACCAATTACTTGGAATATTGAGTAGCTGACGATAACATACAGTACAATGTCCTTTGTTTATCTCCCTTTCTTCAAACAGAAATACAGTAACATTGAAGAGTTTATGAATAGTACATCTAAGTATATCTATGAATAGCTTCCATGTCGGTCTGTTTAAATCCAGAAGAAAACTATACTTCTCAGGATCAATACAGCTTCAAGAACTCTATTAAACAATCATTAATAGCAGAGCAGTAGCAAACTATGATCCACTTAACTGTCCATGGTGAATTTCAAAAGTAATTATGCATACACTCCCTTTGACAATTATGGAGCTACTTGTGTTGTTGAGTAGCATCCAAAGGGCCTCTACTTAGGGTGACCACCCGTCCCCCTTTTGCCGGTACAGTCCCGGTTTTTCGGGAGCTGTACCGATTTTCTGTGTGTACCGGAAATGTCCCGGATTTTCCTCAATGTGTCCCCATTTTTATTTTTTTTGTCCCCGGCGGTGCGCGAGTAAGCTGCGGTGCGCTGTGCGCTGTGCGCTGTGCGCGAGTCTGCGGCGGCGCGGAGGAGGAGACTGCAGCAGCCCGGCTGGTAAGTATTTTTTTTTTTTTAATGCCAACCCCCCCCCCCCGGCAGTTTCCTACCTTGTTGGCCAATCCCCAGCGTCCCGGCATTAAGCCCCGCCCCCCGGCATCATCCTTCACCAAGGACCGGCATGTGGAATGGATGGAAGGAAGGGTGCCTGGGGGCGGGGCTTCCGCTTCCTGCGGCAGAGCACATGTGGTGTGTGTCTGCCCGCGGCTCCTGGCTCTTCTGCGCGGTGTCTCCCCCCCCTCTGCCCGCCCGGGGGGATAGGAGGTGGGTTTTTTATCCTTTGTCTCCTGTCCTGGTGCTCCCTCCCCCCCCCCCTGTCCCCTTGGTTCGGGAGATGGGCGCGGGGGCTATCAGTGGTGGCTGCGCGGTGTTCCCCCATTCTGCCCCGGGAGCCCGTGGCTGCCCTCCGGGGGAGGGGGGGCGGCGGCAGTTTACCTTTGTGTCCCGGCGCTCCTATCCCCCTCCCCCCCCCCTAGGTGCGGGAGATGGGCGCGGGGGTGGGTGCAGGGGGAGGCGGAGAGCCACCTGCTCGTGGCTGCCTCTGTACTCCAGTCTGTGTGTGTGTGTGTGTGTGTACCAGTGTCTGTGTGTGTGTGTGTACCAGTGTCTGTGTGTGTGTGTACCAGTGTACGTGTGTGTGTGTGTGTGTGTGTGTGTGTGTGTGTGTGTGTGTGTGTGTGTGTGTGTGTGTGTGTGTGTGTGTGTGTGTGTGTGTGTGTGTGTGTGTGTGTGTGTGTGTGTGTGTGTGTGTGTGTGTGTGTATGTACCAGTGTGTGTGTGTGTGTACCAGTGTGTGTGTGTGTGTGTGTACCAGTGTGTGTACCAGTGTGTGTGTGTGTGTGTGTGTGTACCAGTGTGTGTGTGTGTACCAGTGTGTGTGTGTGTACCAGTGTGTGTGTGTGTACCAGTGTGTGTGTGTGTGTGTGTACCAGTGTGTGTGTGTGTGTGTGTGTGTACCAGTGTGTGTGTGTGTGTACCAGTGTGTGTGTGTACCAGTGTGTGTGTGTACCAGTGTGTGTGTGTGTGTGTGTATGTACCAGTGTACCAGTGTGTGTGTACCAGTGTGTGTGTGTGTGTGTACCAGTGTGTGTGTGTGTACCAGTGTGTGTGTGTGTACCAGTGTGTGTGTGTGTGTGTACGTGTGTGTGTGTGTGTGTGTGTGTGTGTGTGTGTGTGTGTGTGTGTGTGTGTGTGTGTGTGTGTGTGTGTGTGTGTGTGTGTGTGTGTGTGTGTGTGTGTGTGTGTGTGTGTGTGTGTGTGTGTGTGTACCAGTGTGTGTGTACCAGTGTGTGTGTGTGTACCAGTGTGTGTGTGTGTACCAGTGTGTGTGTGTGTACCAGTGTGTGTGTGTGTGTGTGTGTGTGTGTGTGTACCAGTGTGTGTGTGTGTGTACCAGTGTGTGTACCCGTGTCTGTCTCCCCCTCTCCCTCCCCCTCCCCCTCACCCTCTCACCCTCACCCTCTCACCCTCTCACCCTCTCCCTCTCTGTCCCTCTCCCTCTCTGTCCCTCTCCCTTTCTGTCCCTCTCTCTCTCTGTCTCTGTCTCTCTCACCCTCTGTCTCTCTCACCCTCTGTCTCTCTCACCCTCTGTCACCTTCTCTCTCTCTCTCTCTGTCACCGTCACCCTCTCTCTCTCTCTGTCACCCTCTCTATCTCTGTGTCATCCTCTCTCTCTCTCTGTGTCATCCTCTCTCTCTCTGTGTGTCACCCTCTCTCTCTCTCTGTGTCACCCTCTCTCTCTCTCTGTGTCACTCTCTCTCTCTCTCTCTGTGTCACCCTCTCTCTCTCTCTGTGTCACCCTCTCTCTCTCTCTGTGTCACCCTCTCTCTCTCTCTCTCTGTGTCACCCTCTCTCTCTCTCTCTGTGTCACCCTCTCTCTCTCTCTGTCACCCTCTCTATCTCTGTGTCACCCTCTCTCTCTCTCTCTGTGTCATCCTCTCTCTCTCTCTGTGTCACCCTCTCTCTCTCTCTGTGTCACCCTCTCTCTCTCTCTCTCTGTGTCACCCTCTCTCTCTCTCTGTGTCACCCTCTCTCTCTCTCTCTGTCACCCTCTCTCTCTCTGTGTGTCACCCTCTCTCTCTCTCTCTGTGTCACCCTCTCTCTCTCTGTGTGTCACCCTCTCTCTCTCTCTCTCTGTGTCACCCCCTCTCTCTCTCTCTCTCTGTGTCACCCCCCCTCTCTCTCTCTCTCTGTG
>NC_134486.1:318928716-319073716 GCF_040206685.1 Ascaphus truei
TACCTCTACTATTACACAAGGAAAGAAAAATAATTCCATGTGTAGTGCTGTGCTCACTTGTCAAGTCTTACTGCTAAATCTCTCACTTTGGCATTTGTCAACTAGAGGTATTTCAACCCATAAACATGGCAAGAACTACAGAACGTATTGAGTTGAATATTGAAGAGTTTTTGATAATTTCTGTTAAAATTATGTTTGGTACAAAAATAGATGGAATTAATATTATCTATAATATAAAACTTTAGAGTTTCTGCTTAAAATAAGTATTACTATTTCAGCATAAAAAAACTTTGATTGCTGTAGGTGTGAGCCTCGCCTACAATGTCAACAAAGCATACAATGTCTGTAATCATATTTGCATGTTTTCAGTTACAAAAGGCTTTATTTTACTCACAGTCTATGTGAAAATCTGCCCTCTGCATTGTAGCTTATAATATTAATACATTCCTTAGTAAGAATAGTAGAATAACCACCATAAAAGGTTATTTGATATATTTTTTACTTCTATATGAAATCATAAAAGACACAGTTGTGTATGATGTCGTTTGGTGTAGATTTCAGGTGGAACAGAGCAGGAGAAGTCCATGGGAACGAGAGAAGACAACCTTCAGAAGTGCGAGGAGGTGAGCAGGTACAGTACAGTACATACTGTAGCAAGATATGTGAGCAGAGATATAACGATGAACAACGTTAAGAGCCTAAAAGGATAGAAGAAGAAATAATAATGATAAAACCAGTCAAGGGATCTGAGGAGGAGACAGGTAGAAACAGATTTCCGAGAGATCGTTACAATCTCTCTCCCTCTCTCCCTCTCCCTTCAGCCTATCACTGTAGGGGTAGATGTGTAACTTACATTAATTAAGACATTAATACCAGGTACTCTCCCTCTGAATCCCACTGCCAATAAAATTCCAAGATGAGTGAGAAGCCGCTCAGTCTAACACAGAGTGCATCCTCTCTGGGTGAGTGACAGGCCATTCAACCTATCACAAAGGGATGTGCAGACATTCTTAGAGAACTATAGATAATTTATATGATTTTTTTTTTAAATGTAGATGTTACTGTTAAATAAAAAAATATTGTATATTACTTGTATTTTAGTCTCTGGTAACTTTAGCTCAACAGAACATGTACTGTAGACTTTATATTCATTTCTATTTTCCTCTTTCAAATGTAATTTTAGGCACACACTACAGTAGTTTATATAGTGATAGTTATGGAATATATGCTTTATGTATAGAAGATTCCTGTTAATTGTTTCTGTTAATGCCTCACTAATCATTTTAGGAAGTATTCCATGCTTGCTAATTCATTCTAGTACATTCCTTGATTGGTTTCACCTTGAGATACTGTAATTTCACAATTCAACAGATGTGTTGCACACAATATATATGGTTTTCTGTGACCTAAAACAACCCATATGTAGCTGAAAGGGAATACTTCTCTTTGGCAGGTGCCTACACAATTCTTGGCAGTTCTGACTATCCTTCTGTGCTTGAGAGGTTTCTAGAAAAATAGTATAAATTAAGTACACTTGAAAAAAAAAATATATATATATATATATATATATATATGCAAATATAGCTGTATGCTCATCTGCATGTCTTAGGCAGCTCTGCAACCCCGCCTTTCCCCATTATCACCCAGCATACAGCACTTCCACTGCAGCAAGGGATTCTGGGAAATGACATGCAAATGAGCACACAGTGTCACCTTTTGCCTCAATAACCATTTTTAACATGGTTCCCTATAGGCTTAAGCTTGCTGCATGGTCACAGCTTTGAGCACAGCCAGGGTTAAGGTGCATACCCAGAAAACCACCCACAGACAGCTGTTTCGACCTTGATGGGTCTCATCAGTGTGGGGTTGATTATATATATATATATATATATATATATATATTATATATATATATATATATATATATATATATATATATATATATATATATATAGGAAACCAGGTGTCCCACCAAGGAGACAAAAAACAGCACTCAAGGTATATTGCAAAAGTGTATTTGAAAAAAAGCAGGCACATATAAATCCAACGTTTCGGTCCTGTATAGGACCTTCCTCAGGGGCGTGCTGGAGAACACTGCCCAAGGAAAACATATATACCCATCACCCACCTGTGTGCATAATCAAGAACCAGCTGATTGTAATTAAAAACGGAAGTACTGTAGGCGCATGGGAGCCCTGTCATCACTGTGCAGCAGCCCAGCCTCACCACTCCTCTGTTTACACTTAGCTATCAATGCCAGACACACCGCACATGTGCGCCTGCGGGTGGAGCCAGTGAGCACACCACTCATTCTAAGGCATCCCCCGTTGCCATGGCGACGCAACTAAAGCTTTTGTAACCATGGAAGTGTAGGCAGAAGCAGACTGCAATAGGGAGCAGGGGCACTGAGCCATGTGAACATGATGACGTCACATCACCAGCAGCAACAGGTCCTGTAACCAAAATGAAAGTGCAGTATTAAAAACACATGAAGAGGTGAAAATATATACTCCAGGTGCACAGTATTAATAAAAATCACTATCAATAGTGCAACAACAATACATATACACATATTACTCTAACATGCTACCAAGAGAAATGAATAGTGAATGCAGATTTGCTTGTAAGAGTTGAAAAAGCAGACATAAAGGAAAGGAAGGAACAGGAAGGGGGAGTGGAGGAAAAGGGAAGAGGGAAAGGGGGATGGGAGGGAAAGGGGGAGGGGAAAGGGGGATGGGAGGGAAAGGGGGAGGGGAAAGGGGAAGATGGAGGGAGGGAAAGGGGAGGGAAGGGGGGGCAAAGGGGAAGGAAGGGAAGGAGGGAGGGGAAGGGGCGCTAAGGAGCAAAAATGGGGTCACATAATAAGGCAAAAATAAGCCCAAAGATGAATACAGAAACGGATAATTCTAACTACACAGAGGTGACAGATGGCAGTGGGATCCCCAACTTTAACTCATAAATGTATCTCCCTAAAGTGATACTACTGTTGCTACAAAAAGCAACCCAGTTTAAAATCCTCATTAAGTCCTCTGGGTGCCATAGTATCAAGTTCATAGATGAGCCTTGTTTCCAATTGCAGTAATAATTTTCCACTGTCACCACCACGAATGGACGTGTGCGCTTGCATAATAGGCATGCACCTCAGCGTTGCAAGGCAATGCTTAAAGTTTTTAAAGTGCCTTGCAACTGGTTGCAATTATGGTCCTCCAATCCAGTGTTGTCGGCCAATGCCTTCCTAATAGATGATCTACACTGGCGACACACTTTATTCGAGCTTGGCTAGTCCCACGAATTCGGGTATACCCGGGTGTATTGAGGTTTGTGACTGTTTTCTGCCCGAGTACATTGAGTTATTTTTCAGGCAGGGATTGAAGCATTTTATTCCCGCTGGCTGCAATACTGCACAGTATATATATATACACTGCATTACAATTCATGAATTTATGCCATCTGGTAGACACGCGAAGCATTGCAGCCTATTAAATCCTAATCATCCTCATTTAACAGATCAGCCGCCCATCAGCCAGGCATGAACCCAGGCTGGGAAGGCAAATGCAACGGGGCTTGTCAGAGGTGAGGAGCGGCGCATTCCAGGTATCTGCCAGGTACATACCGGGTATTTGCTCGAATAAAGTGTGTCGGTGCAGTATGCAGACTAATCCGCTCCTTTAGCATGTGCGTCATCTTTGGGCTTATTTTTGCCTTATTATGTGACCCCATTTTTGCTCCTTAGCGCCCCTTCCCCTCCCTCCTTCCCTTCCTTCCCCCCCCTTGCCCCCCCTTTCCCTCCCTCCATCTTCCCCTTTCCCCTCCCCCCCCTTTCCCTCCCATCCACCTTTCCCTCTTCCATTTTCCTCCACTCCCCCTTCCTGTTCCTTCCTTTATGTCTGCTTTTTCAACTCTTACAAGCAAATCTGCATTCACTATTCATTTCTCTTGGTAGCATGTTAGAGTGATATTAGTATATTTATTGTTGTTGCACTATTTATAGTGATTTTTATTAATACTGTGCACCTGGAGTATATATTTTCACCTCTTCATGTGTTTTTAATACTGCACTTTCATTTTGGTTACAGGACCTGTTGCTGCTGGTGATGTGACGTCATCATGTTCACACGGCTCAGTGCCCCTGCTCCCTATTGCAGTCTGCTTCTGCCTACACTCCCATAGTTACAGAGGCTTTAGTTGCGTCGCCATGGCAACGGGGGATGCCTTAGAATGACTGGTGTGCTCACTGGCTCCACCCGCAGGCGCACATGTGCGGTGTGTCTGGCATTGATAGCTAAGTGTAAACAGAGGAGTGGTGAGGCTGGGCTGCTGCACAGTGATGACAGGGCTCCCATGCGCCTACAGTACTCCCGTTTTTAATTACAATCAGCTGGTTCTTGATTATGCACACATGTGGGTGATGGGTATATATGTTTTCCTTGGGCAATGTTCTCCAGCACGCCCCTGAGGAAGGTCCTATACAGGACCGAAACGTTGGATTTATATGTGCCTGCTTTTTTTCAGATACACTTTTGCAATATACCTTGAGTGCTGTTTTTTGTCTCCTTGGTGGGACACCTGATTTTCTGTTATTTTTGTTGAACAAGCACCTATTTCTTTGGAGCCTTTGAAGTGCCTGCTGTTATCTTTATATATAATAAATAAATAAACCAAACATGCTTAATGCATAATATCTACTGTATTTGTTATGTGTTCTCATTTGTGAAGTGAGTTTAGTACCTGTAAAAAGTTAAACATTCTCAATACTTGAAACACAAGCCTTCAATTTATCAATGTAAAAGGTACAACATAAACCTCATATTACTAATTCAGTACGTTATATTTGAGATTACAGTACTTATATGTTTGTCATAGAGTACTGTTGTTAACAGCCATATTGGCAGTGGTTATTACTAGATGTTTGCCATTTGTGACAGTGATACGCTTCTAAACAACCACACTGGCATTTGTCATACTTATGATGTAGTTGTAGCTATGAAAATCTCACAATCTTCTCTGGCATAAATTAATTGTTTTATCCACAGTGTTGTGTACTCCTAGTTTTACAAGATCATTCTACTGTACATTGCATCCATAACTAGGGATGGGCGGAATTCTAGCAGAAATTCTAATCTGTTGCTGGATTGCAAGTTCCTTTAATATGGGGATTTTTGCAGATCAGTCTAAAAAAAAGGCAGATTTTTTTCTCTTTTCTATCTCTAAAATGGATTTGTATTTTTAAAAGTCCCCAAAACTGAATCTGCAAACAAAACTCCTGATACCCCTAGTCCCTCTTACCCCCTCACTGTCTTTCACCCACCCATCCCTTTCTCTCTTTCTCCCTCCATCTCTCTCTCTCTCTTTCTCTTTTCCACCACCCACCCCTCTCTCTCCCTCCCCAATCCAATCCCTCTCTCTCTTCCCCCCACGCCTGTCTCTTCCCTCCCCATCCCTCTTTCTCTAGCCCCACCCCACTCTCTCTCTTTTCTCCCACCCTTCTCTTCCCCATCTGACTTTTTTGTCCCTCATCCTTCTCTCTCGTCCCCCACCCCACCCCTCTTTCTCTCCAATCCTCTCTTTCCCCCTCACCACTCTCTCTCTCTTCCACCCGCCACTCTCTCTTTCACCATCACTTTCTCTCTCCCCCATCCCTCTCTCTCTCCCGCCCACCCCTCTTTCTCCTTCCACCCCATGGTCTTTCCCCCCACCCCCCTCTCTCTGCCACACCCTTCTGTCTTCCCCACCCCCTTTCCCCCCCCAATCCCTTCTCCCCTGAAACCCTATCTTCAACCACCCCCTCTATCCCATCCCAATCCCTCTTTCTCCCCCCCCCCCCACCTCTCTGGTCCCAACCCCTCTCTCTTCCTCCCCCCACTCCTCTCTCCCTTCCCCCCACCCCTTTGTCTTCCGCCAAACCCACTCTCTCTTCCCCACCCTCTCTTTTCCCACACTCCTCTCTTTCTCAACCCGCCCCTCTTTCCCCCACCCCTCTCTCCCCGAACCCCTCTCTTTCCCCACCATCTTTCTTTCCCACCCCACCCCTCTCTCTCCTGCCCCAACCCTTCTCTCTCTTCCTTTCTACCACACTCTCTCTTGCCTCCCATAACACTCACTCTTCCCCCAAGCCTCTCTCTCTCTCTCTCTCTCTCTCTCCCCCCCCCTCCCCTATCTCACCTCCCCCTCTATCCCCACCACCCCTCTTTCTTCCCCCCCAACACTCTCTCCCTTCCACCCCTCTCTCCTTCCCCTCCACCCCTCTCTCTGCTACCACCACTCTCTCCCCTCTCTCCCTTCCCATCCCTCTTGCTCCCCAAAACTCTATCTCACCCCACCCCTCTCTCTTTCACTCCATCTTTTTCTCACCCCTTCATTTCATTTTTACAACCCCCTCCCTCTCTATATTGTTAAACCCCTCATCCCTATGTTTTTGCACCCCCCCTTCGTTTTTGCAACTCCCTCCTCCCCCCGTTTTTGCACCCCTCCTCCCCCTCCAGTCTAATGACTGGAATGGTGTACTGGTGACAGATTCTACATGACTAGGACCAACAACAACTGCTTTTCTAGACTACAGCTCTAGTAGTCTGAGTTAAACCAGCTGATGGGTAGCATCACTGTCACATCATACTTTGAGCTGTTCACTGTTTACACATGCTAATTCAACTATGTTACCTCTGATGGGTTTCACAAGTGACATTAAACTGTCAACCAGGAAGTGGAAATGTTCTGCATTTAAAGGAAGCCAGGGGAGGTAGCTATTACAGGTATGATCTCTCTCTCTCCCCCCCCCCCTCCTCCCCTATCTCCTCTCCAACACTGCCAACAGCACAACTGCTTCTAACAACACAACTGCTTCTCCTTGTAACTTTGCTCCAGTTGCCTCTAGCAGAACTGCTCCAAAAATCCCTACAGCATCAGTTCTGCATTTGCTATTGTGATAGTTCCTGCTAGCATTGGGCTAAATGAGGGGTGTGCAAACTAGGGGGTGCCGTGGTTATACATATATATATACACCGTACAGATTAGGAGTAAAATTATGTAGTGATGTTAGAGCTGCGCTATGACAGTCATGGCATTTATATCTAGTTAGCCTGCTAGACTCCAATGGTATGTACTCTTGTGTGTGAATTAGCAGTATTCGGTCCTACATTGAATTTTCAACTAATTATCTAACTGATGGTGAGTAATGTGGTATGTTGTGCTACTGACCACAACCCCCATCATGCATTAATTCTATATCACATGGATGTTGTTTTGGTAATCTAAAGAATGATTAACATTAAGAGAACCTTAAAAAAAAAAGGAACCAACAACCAAGAGGCTACAAAATAATAACATACTTGTTATTTAGGAACACTGAAGCAGATTGCCATACGAATTGTATATATAATTGATATCATATGACAATTATTATTGGAGTTCAGTTGTGCTTCATCATTGCTGAGCAAGCAGCAGCATTGTCACCTTACCTCCTGATATACTTTTTAAACAGAAAATACACACGATAAATATATGATAACCTTATTTGCACATGCAGACAGATTAATTGTAGGAATATTAAATAAGTTAAGTTTTAAATAGTCCTGGTGTGCACCAATAAGTGTGCTTCTTGTTAGGCATTGGTTGGTACACACAACCTTATCTCTATTTTGAAAATACATCGAAATATTAGACCCTGCATACCCATGAAACCTATTTGAGTTCTCCTTGGAGAATTTTACACAGTTAAATAGTTACATGGTTACATAGTAGATGAGGATGGAAAAGGGACATATGTTCATCAAGTTCAACCTAGGTTAAATTTGGACCAGGGATACTTATCCTATATTTGTATTCACAGTATTTTGATCCAGAGGAAGGCAAACACAAAAACTCCAGTGAAACATCCAATGATTTCTAACAAGGAGAAAAAAATAATTCCTTCCTGACTCCAAACAATGACAATCAGATGTTCTTCCAGCACACTAACTTAATGGTTGCTTTAGTTAGCTATTGTCTTTCTGTTTATTAATCATTACAGATTGATAGGCAATATATTTTTATTCTGCTTGGACATTTCTGCCTTCTTGATTTGAAAATGTATGTAGAAGTTCCTGACAGTATTAATATTTTTTTCTTCAGAGCTACATACAGTAGGTTATCTTTCTGATAGGCTGTATTCAAAATGTGGTATTACTGTATAAACTTGGTGGAGCAAAGACCACAGCATATAACATTTATTAAACTCAATAGATATCATTTATCACTTCTACTGAGCACTTTTTTTGCAAAAAGAATCATTTCTGAGATCTACCAGAGTAAATGAATTGGATGAGTCATCCATGACTTCAGAGAAGAGTGAAGGTAATAGCTAAAAGTGGCAGTTTGGTGAAAAGCTATTCATGCGAGCTCTGTCTGATATCCAGTTTGAAGGCCTTAGAAAATAATATATATAAATGAACCCAGAGGTTTGATTTATAATCTTGAAGCACGGTCAAACCTTTTTTTTTTCTAGAACTGTTGCTTAGGTATTTATGTTCCTTACTAATGCTAACCAGTAAAAGTTGTACTTCACAAGGGGATAGTGTATTGCTCTGTCCTTAGGCCTCGTTTATAGTTGCGGCATCAGTGCACACACGCGACCACATGACGTAACTCGCATGTTGCACGTGCGAAACATGCACTGCAGGCTGGAGGAATCGGGAGGTGTGGCGGAGGCATGGTGGAGGTGTGGCCGTGACATCACGTGAGCATTGGTCGCGCACACAATGTGCATGCTCAATGGAAAACATTAACTTGTTTTGAAGGCGCGTGGCGTTGTGCGCATGCGCGCCGCCTCTATAATCCCAGCCTTAGTGTAACTAGAAAAAATATCTGATTTGAAATTACTGGAACATTTGTTCAGTTTTCTGTCTAAGGCAAATAACTGCCCTTAACTTGTAAATAAGGTGCATTTTAATCCAAAGAGATGAAAAACATAACTAATGGAAACTGTCAATTTTATAATGTAACGTGATCATCTCTGATTAATAGAATTGTAGGGGTTCTGCAAAGTTTCCTGTTTACTGATTGTTTTAGCCAAGTCCTGCAAATGAACATGCTTTATTACAAAGTATTCTACACCTCTAAAGCCTTTTAGAGTTTCCTATACTCAGAGAATGTTGGCCCAAATAGCATGATTCTCTTCTGCAAACTATTAGTTTAGCTTCTCTCTGTCCTCTCACCGCATAATACAGTATGCAGATTTGCTAATAAGTCCATATTGCATTGCCCCCTTTCTAGTATAATTCCCTGCTTTCTTATGATCTTGTTTTTTTAATATAATAAATACTGTATATTTTACTAATTATTTAGTGTGTATTAAACAAGGACATACACATGGACGTTGCAACATACCAGTGAGTTCGTTTGCATCATGTGTTCGCTGTTTATTATTGGACTTCAGGGTTTTTTTATGGGTGATTTAATTTTCTACGGTTTCTGGACTATTTCTATACATTACCTTCACTTCACCAAGTGCTAGGTCACCGAATCAGTATGCTACACCGAGTACCTGTCCATTATTAAAACTAAACAGCCAATGTGGACCTGACTTACTGCAATCTAAGTTACTAAGACTTGGTGCCCCAGCCATTGCCAAACCAATTGCTTCCATAATCAACTCTATTCTGTCTGTAGGCCATATCACTAAGACCTGGAAAACTGCCAGAGTTGTCACAATCTTCAAATGTGGGGACAAAAACACTGTCTCAAACTACAAGCCAATCTTCTCCCAACACTATCCAAAGTCATGGGGAAATGTGTTCACTCCCAATTAAGCAATTACTATACCAAGACAAATTTCTCTAGTCAATTCCAATCTGGCTTTCGCCCCAAACACTCCACCGTAACAACCCTGCTAAAAGTTTGCAATGAAATCCAGTGTGGAATGGAACAGGAACAACTCACTGGTGCAATAGTCCTAGATTTTGCAAAGGCTTTTGATACTGTTGATCACGTTATCCTGCTTAACAAACTCCAGTGCTCTGGAATAGGGAAACATGCTTTAAACTGGTTTCATTCCTACCTATCAGGTAGATCCCAACATGTGTCCATCACAGGCTCTAACTCCAACCCCTTTGGATAGCACCTGTGGTTTCCCTCAAGGCTCTGTTTTTTTTCTGTTCTGGGGCCCCTACTCTTCTCAGTGTTCATCAATGATCTTCCTACAGCTTTTAAAGGAGCCTCAATACACATGTATGCAGATGACACAATCTCATATGCACACAGCCCTAGCCTCTCCGACCTTGAACACATACTTCAATCTGACTTTTTGAGACTCGAAAATTGGATTTCCCAAAACAAAAATCCCTTTGGATTAAATCTGTGTGATTTCCCAAAACAAACTGTTTTTAAACACTGACAAGACTGTAATCATGGTATTTGGGAGCAAGACAACATTTTTAAAGCTTCCAGTGACTGAGCTCCATATCAGAACCAATGCTAACACCACCCTAACTCCTGTTACTAGTTTTAAATACTTGGGCTTATGGTTTGACTCCCACATAACATTCGGAATGCACATTGATACACTGAAATCCAAAACATATGCCAAACTAGGTGTACTTTACAGGAACAAATCCTCCCTAAGTCTGCTGGTCAGAAAGCGTATTGCACAACAGATGCTAATGCCAATTATCGACTATGGTGACATAGTATACGGCTCGGCACCCCAAACCCACCTTAGCAAACTTTACCCCCTCTACAATTCAATATGCCATTTTGTTCTCCAATGCAACTACAACACACATCACTGCAAAATGCTCAAAGAACTAGATTGGTCATCACTCAAGTCTAGGCGCAAAGTTCATCTTTCCTGTCTTGCCTTCAAATACTTTCTGGGCAAGCTACCCATCTATCTGAACAAGCCCCTCACCCCTACCACTTGCAGCACTTATCATCTGAGATCAGACTCCAAAAGACTGTTCATGGTCCCAAGGCTCAGCAAAGAAGCCGGCCGCTCCTCTTTCTCTTAACGTGCACCCCAAAACTGGAGCGATCTACCGGAGACTCTCACTGCCACCACCAGTTTAAGTTCTTTCAAAACTAAAGCTGTCTGACATTTTAATCTGGTCTGTAACTGTTACATACGCCTCGAATATATATTATCTCTAACTGTGCGTTCAATGTCTTGTATATAATGTATACCCTGTTCACTTATGTAACTATGTATTTATAACCATGTATTATTTGACATCTTAACTCTATGTGCCCAGGATATACTTGAAAACGAGAGGTAACTCTCAATGTATTACTTCCTGGTAAAACATTTTTATAAATAAATAAAATAAAATGATCGTATTAAAATATTCCCAAGGTTCGCTACAGGAGAGCATCTTTTTTTATATATCATCTATTGTGTCTGTATATGGGTCTTTAGCACAACGCAAGCTCTTTATTGTGTACTGAAATAAACAATGCCTTTCAATTACATCCTATGAATGCACACGGAAATAATAAGAAGGAGCAGCTGACTGTGAATAAGGTTATCTTCCCTTTATTTTACTTTTATCGCTATTCTTCTAGTACTGTACTTTACACACAAATTATTCCCTCTCTATATTGTAAACTAGGGCTGGCGAATGGACACCCATGCTTCAGAATGCAGCGTCATCTCATGAGTGTGTTCCTATTTCATCTAATTCATTGCTTTTTCAGTGCCACGCAAAGCTTTGCACAGCCAGAGCCAACAATGTCTAAGGTTCAGAGACCTGGAATATGTACAAACAATTTGGACCTGTGCAAGTACAAAGTTTGTTTTCATCTAATGAACTTAATGGAAATACTCTAAAGCACTTACATATTAGGGCCTATTTTGGTTTTGTACATAGTTGGTTAGTTTGATGTTGAACTAATCAGGAACATGTCTTTATTTTCATTCTGTATCAACCTACATTATAAACGAATGCAGCCATTTTCCTATAACGTACTTTAAAAGACTCACACTTTTCATGTAAGTGTAAGGTCTCGGCCAGGGTGGCGCTGAGCGGGCGGGCTCGCTCACGCTAGCCGCGATAAAACACATTGAGGCAATGTGTGTGGCCAGCGTAAGCAAGCGTCTGTGACTGCTCGGTGCTTAGCTGAGTGCAGAGCAAGCAAATTTGAATTTGCCGCTCGGAAGCGCGTCACATGAGCGGTTCGCCCAATGAGGGCGAACCAGCTCCGTGACGTCGTGGCCGTGCCCCCAGGAGAGTGTGCTCCTAGCCAGCCACAAATCGCCCGGCCGAGCAGGGCGCAGTGCATGAGCACCAGCGTGCCACCTCCTTGTCTGGCCGCAGCCTTACACCCCAACCCCCCCCCCCGAGAGAGATTTGAAGGTACATAGGTGTTATGATGCTGTGGTGCTCCCCTGCTGGTTCCCAGGAAGTTGAATCTACACGATCTAGTAGGAAGCTTAGGGTACAGATATCCTTTAGTGTGGTGCAGCACCTCCATCCTGTAGGGCTATTATAAGCAGGAACTTACATAGCATACAGTAAACATTCTGGAGTGGCAGCAACAATTCAACAGGTTTATTGGGGTAACAGCAGACACATCTCCATAGTCTCCCTCATACAAGAGAGGTACATCCCCTAAACCAAAATTAACCCCGGATGATGCCAACTCGTAGCTTGCATTCACTAGCTAGGGTCAGAGCCTAGCTTGCAGGAACCCCTCCACTGACTAAGCGTCGCAGGGGCTTGAGGCCCCCAGGCTAGTCAGAACATTCTCACCCCCTAATGGGCAAGGCAGGAGCTCACTCCCACTCCCTAAGGAGCTGAATAGAACTCTCTAAATTTGGAGAACCCCACATCTTTGTACATGGGGTTGGGAACATGCTACTCTGCACCCCTGATTGGACAGAACCAAAACTGCAGCTAGGCCCTCATCCTGTCATGTGGTCCCAGAAGCTAACAAGCCAAGACAGGAGCCTGTACGTTGCACACGTGGGATGTGACTCCAACGGTTTTCAGTCACCTGCCTGGAAACTGCAACAATATAACTTAGACGGAATAAAGCTCACATGCTAGGCCATGTGAGAGGGGATTAACCCCAGCACCACCTGCTGTTACCAGGATTTATATTACTATGGCAGAGAAATATATGTAAAAAAATCCAGACCATAGAGAAATATATATAGCAAGGGGCTACATGGCTACATAAGCACATGTGTTTCACTTTAATCACAGAAGTCAATTGCCTCCAGTTGGTTTTTATTTCGATATTACAGATGTAGTCAACAATATTCTATCTACTGATAATGCAGAATATTGTGTTATAATGCAGAATATCTCAGAGTTTCTCTAGGATTCAATGGCAGTGATACCAGAATATCACAGAATCTCCGACCATAATGCACTAGCATTATGATTATAAGAACCTTATAAAGCATTATAAATCCTTGGCTACATCTGTACTTTAATTTAAATAATATTTGGTTCTTGAGAAATTAATATATTAATCATAAATAATAACACATACTGAATAAAAGCCAGAAACTTGGCTTTTAATCCCATATTAGGTAAACATTTGATATTTTCCTAGGCCCAGAATACTGGAGCAGCAAATTAAAGACATTTAGATATGCATTTATAGTAGTCAATTTTATGACTACACAAACCATACATACTTTACATAATCTATGTCATAGAATATTTAATTTATTAGAATCGGTAGTTCTAGAATTAAAAACTAACCAATGCCCCAACAAATACAGGGGATCCAAATAAGAGCCAACTCTGTATGCAAATAATATAAACAGGCGGGGTTACTCAATCACACTGAAGAGCACAAATTCCAGACACACACACCACACTACTATAAATCGTTATCAAGTCTAAGCAATAAAAAGAACCATTAAATAGGTGGACAATAGCAAGGATACTGTAGCCCATAAATGTTTCTTTAAAAACAAGGAATAGGCAGTGCAGCTCTTATAGGATCTCCTACAACACCATCAAACTGGAAATCTAACCTGGAAAAAATACAAATACCTCCAATAGTGTAATAAATCCTAATAAAGGAAAAATATATGCAGTCACAAACATGTACTTGAATTGTAAGCATCAATGATAGTATGATGGTGTTATGGCCATCTTTGTCCCTTTACGTCCTCCAGTGTTGGGCTGCGGTCAACCATCTGTCCCTCCTCACATGGTGGCCACTGAACTCTGGAGTCAGGCTTGGTGACATGTCGGAGCTTGGTGACATCACTTTGGGTGGCTATCAATCCCTCTTTCCTATATTTTTCACGAGCAACATTTCACTTCATCAGTGGACTGGATAGTGCATCAATGCTACGGTACTTAGGAGAGTAAGTACTACCCCCACTACTGCCAATTATCCAATAAAATATAATTGTGTGTGTGCTAGTTCCATATATATTAAAGTTTAATCAGAAAGTCTGTTTGAAAAATTTTATGACGCATTTACAGAAAATCCTTTACTAATTAGCTAGACTGACTCAGAGGATAAGTACAGGATTGAGGACACACATTATCGGTTATCAGATACCGGATCATTGGCTTTTGTGGCTTGCACTTTGAAATAAATCTGTATTCATAGCCACACTAAAATTTGATATGCTTCCATCGGTAGCTTGAAGATTTGTTTTCCACCTATTCTTCATGCTAGTGGATCATGTATCTATTTTTGGTTGTGGTTATGTCGAATTAGAAGCTGCTATCACTCCTTTGCGGATATCTTTTCATTTTTATTTTTCACTTACTGTTAATTTAGAGGTCAATATATATTCCATCAGGACATTTTCATTCATTTAATATGACGTTGTAGAATTTACTATCCCATCTTGGTTTTATCAATGTAACAGCTCACCTACATGTTTATGTTTATATTTAGCGCTGATTATTTATTTATTTAAAAAAAAAATATATATATATATATATATATATATATATATATATAAAATCAAAGGCTCCTTACCAGGCAGACCAGAGAATCCAGGGAATCCAAAGTAGGCACAGCAAGGAAGAGCACTCCCTTGATAAAGGTCCTGTTTTTAGGACCGAAACGTTGGTGTTTTGTGCCTGCTTTACTAATACAATTCTTTTTGCTAATAAGTGTGCTGTCTCTTCCTTGCTGTGCCTACTTTGGATTCCCTGGATTCTCTGGTCTGCCTGGTAAGGAGCCTTTGATTATATTCATTCATATGGGACTAAGCACCAGTCTTCATCTGTATTTGTGTGCCATCTGCTCTGTTACACACACATATATATATATATATATATATATATATATATATATATATATATATATATATATATATATATATATATATATATATATATATATATATATATATATATATATATATAAATCATAATACTGAGTTAAGTTATGGTGAGTAAAAAAAGTGACAAAAACCCTCCACAGGAAAGCAAATATGCAAATATAGCTGTATGCTCATCTGCATGTCTTAGGCAGGTCTGCAACCTGGAAAGGCGGGGTTGCAGACCTGCCTAAGACATGCAGATGAGCATACAGCTATATATATATATATATATATATATATATATATATATATATATTGTGACATAGTCCAAAGATGTTAGGCAGCTTTCTGCCCCGTTTTAGGTCAGAAAGTGCAGAAATAGTTAAAAAATGATCCATTTCATAGCTTCACATTAACTCAGACTGGTGGATGGAAAATCCAGACCACAGATTACAATGGTCTAGTTCTCCCTCACCTGCTCTCCTAATCACTAACACAGGTATTTAGAACAGAGAGGTTTGCATTTCACTCTCTCTCCTTAGAGCCTGGAGGCTGGGGGTATCGCTGCTCCCCTGTTTCCAGTTTCGGGGTGGACGGCCCCTCCAAGTATCACAGTACCCGAGGATTTGCCTGGACACTTGGGACCGAGTTCCCACCACAAACAGATAAGACAAAACAAATGTTTATTGCTGTTGCTAAAAGACTGTGCTGTATCTAGTGACCCTAAATGAGAGGGCATTGTTTTAAGCTGGGGAACCAGGTTAGTTGGCCAGCAGCAGTTAGGGGCTGATTCTGATGTGTAGTTAGATCCCTGAAAGGGATAGGATTTCTTTATATGATTTGGTTTTTATTTCTTAAAAGTGACACTGTGTGAAGTGCTATGACACTGATATAAGTGAACCACTGAATGAAAATGTCTGAGTGCCTCTTGCCTACACATGTTAAAGCTGCAGTCCCTTACTTGGATGAAAATAAAGCAGGCAGAAGCCTGAGTTAAGCAATATAATACTTTGCATGATCCTGTTTGTTGTATAATTAACCCTAGAAGACTGTGTCGGGAAGAACCCAGACAGACGTCAGCGCTACAAAAGAGGGGCGTTTGTCACATATGGTGGAGAATGCGTGTCGACACTAGAAGTCTGTGGGTTTGCAAATAAATGCGGGGGTTTAAAATGGCCGCCCAGCCGAAGATAAAGTACAGATGCTATGAGTGAAGTCTGTCCCACTGTGTATATCAGTTGTGCTTCTAGCATACACAGAGAATGTGCGAAGTGTGGATGCAATAGCACCCTGAACCCAAACAGAAAACCAAAATGTTTTGCTGAAGAATAATTGCATCTAGCAAGTGCTGTTTGTAAAGCTAATGCCTTTTGCTGAAGTGAGTGCATTTGCAGCTAGCAAGTGCTGTATGTAAATTGCTGAAGTGAGTAAAATTGCAGCTAGCAAATTGTCCCTGCTGGGTTTCTAAAATGGCCGACATGAAATGTTTGTTTTGTAATGTACATAATCATGAAAAACAGTGTCCTTTCAGGCCATACGATGATGATGACGATGACTCGTATGTGGCCCCTGGAGGAGAGCCGTACCCACAGATGAATTTAGTATGCTGGGCCTGTCATAAAGTAGGTCACATGGAAGATGTGTGCCCCAAAATTTTCAAAGACAAACAGCTGCAAAAGCAAGCAACGCCCTATGAGTGCAAGCAAGATGTGGAAGCTGATACCAGTGAGTGTGTGCCCAGTACCACTGATATCTCTGGAGCTAATAAAGCAAAAAGAAAGAAGAAGAAAAAGAAAACTGTTCCTCAAGTCACAGGGGAAGTGACCGAGCCACTTGAACCTGCGCTGTCAGGACATGCGTCAGAAAGGCACCGAGATGTGCTGCAGACCGGAGTGACCGGCAGAATTGTCACGGGAACAGTGGCAAAGGAAAAGGAGGAACAAAGGGAAGCTGAATCCTTGAACCAGGTAAAGAGGCTTTGGTTTCTGCACTCCAAGCTGCCCGCCATAATTATGAAGTCCTGTGGCAGGATTTGGTGAAGGAGCGAGAATGTTGGATGAAAGAGCGAGAATCGAACGCCGAGTTACAAAGGTGTATACTTCCAGCTTTACAGGAGTACGAGGATTTGAAGAAAACAGAGTCTCTCTTACGGAGTGAGCTGTAAGAAGTGACGACTAGGCTGGAAAAGGCCAACACCGTAATTGCCACCATGGATGAAAAACAGATTAAGTCTGACAAATCGATTGCTATCCTAAAACAGAAATACGGGAAGGCTCTACAAGAGGTTCACGCGCTCAGCACAGAGGTGCAAAACTCACGCCTGGAGGGCCACGGTCTGAACACAGAGCTGGGAATGTTGAAGCAAACCCATGAGATTGCCCTAAGTGAGTTAGAGACTGTAAAGCAAGAAAATGAGAGTCTGAAATTGGAAAATTCAGATTTGACTGACCAAGCAGAAAAAGTAAAGAAACAGTTGACTCAGGAAAAATTAGAAGTGCAGGAAGCACTACAGAATGCATTGATGCACACTCAGAGCCAGCACCAGGAAGAAATGGACGCTCTGAGAACAGAATTGCGACATGTATGCACAAAACAGAATTCTCTCGTGGAGGAACTTAACGTTTTGAAAAAGGAGAAAAGCATTAGAATAATTCAGAAGCACTGCAAAGCTCTTATCCAAGGAAGAAGGGAAAGAGAAAATTATCGGCGTAAACGCGCCGCAAATATCATCCTACAGGCTGCCTACAGAGGGATGAAAATTCGTCAGTTTAATCGCCGGAATAAAGCAGCCTGTGTTCTTCAATCATTCTATCATGCCCGCATGGTACGAAACAGGTTCCTCATTATGAAAGGAGCAACTATAAAAATCCAGTCTCTGACTAGGATGACACAGAACAGGATTCGCTATCAAACCCTGAGAAATGCGTCATTGGTTATCCAGCGGTACTTCCGCCTGAATAAATGTAGGCCTCAGGAAAGAGAGGTCCAAGACTACATGCCTGCCGGCTGCAATGGTAAAATGCCACAGGGTACAGCCGGAGTTAGTGAGGGCCCCATGAATGTGAAGGTGCTCCAGGTAATCAGTGCTTCATCTTCTAAGTACCATATAATTGCCCCAAAGGGAAAATCCCAAATCTCTGAGAGTGATGGTCGTGAGAAAATACATGGCAGTAAGAAGTACCATAAAGGTTCAAAGGTTGCAAAGCAAAAGCGACGAAAATCAACGCTGGCCTTGAATTTTTCCGGATCTCGCCACTCTGGGCCACAATATAAAGACAAAGACTATCCGGCCCCGAGTTCCGTCAGAAGCTAAATAAACAGTCCAGTCATTTGCAGGCTGCAGCGGGTGTTGAAATGAAGTCAGAAGATGTAATGGACTGGAAGTCAAGAAAAAAAAATGTTTGGGAATGACCGATTTTTATGTTATATGAGTGGACTATGTCACTTAACTTTGCAAATAAGCTAGTGTAGTTATGCTATATTTGGCCTCTAGAATAAGCATTTTGAAATATTGCAATGTTATTTTTTCTCGGTGTTGAAAATGTAGCTAAACTACAAATTAATATACAGGGTTGATGGCCCTTTTTGTTGGTAAATATATGAGGTTCATATTCTAGAGTAGAAAAGAAAAAACCCAGGGAGGTAAAAGAAACTGTCTGGTTTTGTGAGTATATTTAGCATATCCTGGGTTAGAAGAATGTGTGCTAGACATTTATTTTTCAAAATAGTTCCCTAATAGAGAGCAACAAATTATGTTTGCCAAGTATAGTCTCTTATGATGAAAACTATTGTCCATAATTGCCGTGGAAAAAAAAAAAGTTCATATTCGGGTCATGTGAATGTTTAATATTGTACTGCGGAGTTAGCTCAAGTATTTCAGGTAGGACGCTCACCCCAGTGAGGTCCATGGCCGCTCACCCCAGTAGGTGTGAGCTGGGGAGGGGGATATGTGACATAGTCCAAAGATGTTAGGCAGCTTTCTGCCCTGTTTTAGGTCAGAAAGTGCAGAAATAGTTAAAAAATGATCCATTCCATAGCTTCACATTAACTCAGACTGGTGGATGGAAAATCCAGACCACAGATTACAATGGTCTAGTTCTCCCTCACCTGCTCTCCTAATCACTAACACAGGTATTTAGAACAGAGAGGTTTGCATTTCACTCTCTCTCTCCTTAGAGCCTAGAGGCTGGGGGTATCGCTGCTCCCCTGTTTCCAGTTTCGGGGTGGACGGCCCCTCCAAGTATCACAGTACCCGAGGATTTGCCTGGACACTTGGGACCGAGTTCCCACCACGAACAGATAAGACAAAACAAATGTTTATTGCTGTTGCTAAAAGACTGTGCTATATCTAGTGACCCTAAATGAGAGGGCATTGTTTTAAGCTGGGGAACCAGGTTAGTTGGCCAGCAGCAGTTAGGGGCTGATTCTGATGTGTAGTTAGATCCCTGAAAGGGATAGGATTTCTTTATATGATTTGGTTTCTATTTCTTACAAGTGACACTGTGTGAAGTGCTATAACACTGATATAAGTGAACCACTGAATGAAAATGTCTGAGTGCCTCTTGCCTACACATGTTAAAGCTGCAGTCCCTTACTTGGATGAAAATAAAGCAGGCAGAAGCCTGAGTTAAGCAATATAATACTTTGCATGATCCTGTTTGTTGTATAATTAACCCTAGAAGACTGTGTCGGGAAGAACCCAGACAGACGTCAGCGCTACAAAAGAGCGGCGTTTGTCACAATAAATATATATATATATATATATATATAAATATATATATATATATATATATACATATATACAGTACACACACACAATCCATTCATGTAGGATACATATACACACACACCCATGTACCATAACCTGCAGCACACTACAGACAGGGGCCAAATGGAGAAATGGAGCTGCTGGGTTCTTCTGCGCCGGAATCCACAGTGTGCCGCACATATCTTTCCTCTCTACTGCCAAGCGGATGATTCTTTTCAAATCTGACTGTGCCGGGAGACAATTTCCCCCCTGACCCCTGGCCAGGTCACACTTTAAAAATCGTCTTACAACATCCCAATTACATGGCCACCACTGGGGTTAATTTAAGGATTTCAACCTGTGTCTTTTTTCCCCTTGACACCAGAAAAAAATACAAATTTAGCAAAATCACAATTTAGAAAACAAGGTGGCAAAAAAAAAATGAGGGAAGACACATCGAAGGCACACAGGTTCAATTAGAGCTCAAAGACAGTACTTATTACATTATAGATGTGATAGAATACAAATAGCTACAGTGCTTTTTTTAATATCTTTTTTTATTGGGATGAATGTATATATTAACTGTAGCCATGTGTAAAATTGGTGTACATATCTCTCTCATGCTGAGCAGTAATTCCTGTTAAGTGGGTTTGCCAGTAGTTATCATGGAGGTTTGTCCGCAAACCCCTGTGATGTGTCATATGAAGCAAAGGAAGTGACAGCATGCTTTGTGTCCGCTGTTAGTGACACAGAGGTGGGTCTTTCTGGAGCTTATATATTGCACAGAACTGCCAAAAGTTAGTGTTCTGCAGGAGATGATTAAGAGTGTCTGGTGCAAGAGCTGCAAGCCAGTGCAGCTTAAGTGCAAGTGACAAGCTTAGTACACACTGTGTCCAGGGCTCTGACTCACATGCTAGGCCATGTGAGAGGGGATTAACCCCAGCACCACCTGCTGTTACCAGGATTTATATTACTATGGCAGAGAAATATATGTAAAAAAATCCAGACCATAGAGAAATATATATAGCCAGGGGCTACATGGCTACATAAGCACATGTGTTTCACTTTAATCACAGAAGTCAATTGCCTCCAGTTGGTTTTTATTTCGATATTACAGATGTAGTCAACAATATTTTATCTACTGATAATGCAGAATATTGTGTTATAATGCAGAATATCTCAGAGTTTCTCTAGGATTCAATGGCAGTGATACCAGAATATCACAGAATCTCCGACCATAATGCACTAGCATTATGATTATAAGAACCTTATAAAGCATTATAAATCCTTGGCTACATCTGTACTTTAATTTAAATAATATTTGGTTCTTGAGAAATTAATATATTAATCATAAATAATAACACATACTGAATAAAAGCCAGAAACTTGGCTTTTAATCCCATATTAGGTAAACATTTGATATTTTCCTAGGCCCAGAATACTGGAGCAGCAAATTAAAGACATTTAGATATGCATTTATAGTAGTCAATTTTATGACTACACAAACCATACATACTTTACATAATCTATGTCATAGAATATTTAATTTATTAGAATCGGTAGTTCTAGAATTAAAAACTAACCAATGCCCCAACAAATACAGGGGATCCAAATAAGAGCCAACTCTGTATGCAAATAATATAAACAGGCGGGGTTACTCAATCACACTGAAGAGCACAAATTCCAGACACACACACCACACTACTATAAATCGTTATCAAGTCTAAGCAATAAAAAGAACCATTAAATAGGTGGACAATAGCAAGGATACTGTAGCCCATAAATGTTTCTTTAAAAACAAGGAATAGGCAGTGCAGCTCTTATAGGATCTCCTACAACACCATCAAACTGGAAATCTAACCTGGAAAAAATACAAATACCTCCAATAGTGTAATAAATCCTAATAAAGGAAAAATATATGCAGTCACAAACATGTACTTGAATTGTAAGCATCAATGATAGTATGATGGTGTTATGGCCATCTTTGTCCCTTTACGTCCTCCAGTGTTGGGCTGCGGTCAACCATCTGTCCCTCCTCACATGGTGGCCACTGAACTCTGGAGTCAGGCTTGGTGACATGTCGGAGCTTGGTGACATCACTTTGGGTGGCTATCAATCCCTCTTTCCTATATTTTTCACGAGCAACATTTCACTTCATCAGTGGACTGGATAGTGCATCAATGCTACGGTACTTAGGAGAGTAAGTACTACCCCCACTACTGCCAATTATCCAATAAAATATAATTGTGTGTGTGCTAGTTCCATATATATTAAAGTTTAATCAGAAAGTCTGTTTGAAAAATTTTATGACGCATTTACAGAAAATCCTTTACTAATTAGCTAGACTGACTCAGAGGATAAGTACAGGATTGAGGACACACATTATCGGTTATCAGATACCGGATCATTGGCTTTTGTGGCTTGCACTATGAAATAAATCTGTATTCATAGCCACACTAAAATTTGATATGCTTCCATCGGTAGCTTGAAGATTTGTTTTCCACCTATTCTTCATGCTAGTGGATCATGTATCTATTTTTGGTTGTGGTTATGTCGAATTAGAAGCTGCTATCACTCCTTTGCGGATATCTTTTCATTTTTATTTTTCACTTACTGTTAATTTAGAGGTCAATATATATTCCATCAGGACATTTTCATTCATTTAATATGACGTTGTAGAATTTACTATCCCATCTTGGTTTTATCAATGTAACAGCTCACCTACATGTTTATGTTTATATTTAGCGCTGATTATTTATTTATTTTAAAATATATATATATATATATATATATATATATATATATATATATATAAAATCAAAGGCTCCTTACCAGGCAGACCAGAGAATCCAGGGAATCCAAAGTAGGCACAGCAAGGAAGAGCACTCCCTTGATAAAGGTCCTGTTTTTAGGACCGAAACGTTGGTGTTTTGTGCCTGCTTTACTAATACAATTCTTTTTGCTAATAAGTGTGCTGTCTCTTCCTTGCTGTGCCTACTTTGGATTCCCTGGATTCTCTGGTCTGCCTGGTAAGTGGCCTTTGATTATATTCATTCATATGGGACTAAGCACCTGTCTTCATCTGTATTTGTGTGCCATCTGCTCTGTTACACACATATATATATATATATACCCGAGGATTTGCCTGGACACTTGGGACCGAGTTCCCACCACAAACAGATAAGACAAAACAAATGTTTATTGCTGTTGCTAAAAGACTGTGCTGTATCTAGTGACCCTAAATGAGAGGGCATTGTTTTAAGCTGGGGAACCAGGTTAGTTGGCCAGCAGCAGTTAGGGGCTGATTCTGATGTGTAGTTAGATCCCTGAAAGGGATAGGATTTCTTTATATGATTTGGTTTTTATTTCTTAAAAGTGACACTGTGTGAAGTGCTATGACACTGATATAAGTGAACCACTGAATGAAAATGTCTGAGTGCCTCTTGCCTACACATGTTAAAGCTGCAGTCCCTTACTTGGATGAAAATAAAGCAGGCAGAAGCCTGAGTTAAGCAATATAATACTTTGCATGATCCTGTTTGTTGTATAATTAACCCTAGAAGACTGTGTCGGGAAGAACCCAGACAGACGTCAGCGCTACAAAAGAGGGGCGTTTGTCACATATGGTGGAGAATGCGTGTCGACACTAGAAGTCTGTGGGTTTGCAAATAAATGCGGGGGTTTAAAATGGCCGCCCAGCCGAAGATAAAGTACAGATGCTATGAGTGAAGTCTGTCCCACTGTGTATATCAGTTGTGCTTCTAGCATACACAGAGAATGTGCGAAGTGTGGATGCAATAGCACCCTGAACCCAAACAGAAAACCAAAATGTTTTGCTGAAGAATAATTGCATCTAGCAAGTGCTGTTTGTAAAGCTAATGCCTTTTGCTGAAGTGAGTGCATTTGCAGCTAGCAAGTGCTGTATGTAAATTGCTGAAGTGAGTAAAATTGCAGCTAGCAAATTGTCCCTGCTGGGTTTCTAAAATGGCCGACATGAAATGTTTGTTTTGTAATGTACATAATCATGAAAAACAGTGTCCCTTCAGGCCATACGATGATGATGACGATGACTCGTATGTGGCCCCTGGAGGAGAGCCGTACCCACAGATGAATTTAGTATGCTGGGCCTGTCATAAAGTAGGTCACATGGAAGATGTGTGCCCCAAAATTTTCAAAGACAAACAGCTGCAAAAGCAAGCAACGCCCTATGAGTGCAAGCAAGATGTGGAAGCTGATACCAGTGAGTGTGTGCCCAGTACCACTGATATCTCTGGAGCTAATAAAGCAAAAAGAAAGAAGAAGAAAAAGAAAACTGTTCCTCAAGTCACAGGGGAAGTGACCGAGCCACTTGAACCTGCGCTGTCAGGACATGCGTCAGAAAGGCACCGAGATGTGCTGCAGACCGGAGTGACCGGCAGAATTGTCACGGGAACAGTGGCAAAGGAAAAGGAGGAACAAAGGGAAGCTGAATCCTTGAACCAGGTAAAGAGGCTTTGGTTTCTGCACTCCAAGCTGCCCGCCATAATTATGAAGTCCTGTGGCAGGATTTGGTGAAGGAGCGAGAATGTTGGATGAAAGAGCGAGAATCGAACGCCGAGTTACAAAGGTGTATACTTCCAGCTTTACAGGAGTACGAGGATTTGAAGAAAACAGAGTCTCTCTTACGGAGTGAGCTGTAAGAGGTGACGACTAGGCTGGAAAAGGCCAACACCGTAATTGCCACCATGGATGAAAAACAGATTAAGTCTGACAAATCGATTGCTATCCTAAAACAGAAATACGGGAAGGCTCTACAAGAGGTTCACGTGCTCAGCACAGAGGTGCAAAACTCACGCCTGGAGGGCCACGGTCTGAACACAGAGCTGGGAATGTTGAAGCAAACCCATGAGATTGCCCTAAGTGAGTTAGAGACTGTAAAGCAAGAAAATGAGAGTCTGAAATTGGAAAATTCAGATTTGACTGACCAAGCAGCAAAAGTAAAGAAACAGTTGACTCAGGAAAAATTAGAAGTGCAGGAAGCACTACAGAATGCATTGATGCACACTCAGAGCCAGCACCAGGAAGAAATGGACGCTCTGAGAACAGAATTGCGACATGTATGCACAAAACAGAATTCTCTCGTGGAGGAACTTAACGTTTTGAAAAAGGAGAAAAGCATTAGAATAATTCAGAAGCACTGCAAAGCTCTTATCCAAGGATGAAGGGAAAGAGAAAATTATCGGCGTAAACGCGCCGCAAATATCATCCTACAGGCTGCCTACAGAGGGATGAAAATTCGTCAGTTTAATCGCCGGAATAAAGCAGCCTGTGTTCTTCAATCATTCTATCGTGCCCGCATGGTACGAAACAGGTTCCTCATTATGAAAGGAGCAACTATAAAAATCCAGTCTCTGACTAGGATGACACAGAACAGGATTCGCTATCAAACCCTGAGAAATGCGTCATTGGTTATCCAGCGGTACTTCCGCCTGAATAAATGTAGGCCTCAGGAAAGAGAGGTCCAAGACTACATGCCTGCCGGCTGCAATGGTAAAATGCCACAGGGTACAGCCAGAGTTAGTGAGGGCCCCATGAATGTGAAGGTGCTCCAGGTAATCAGTGCTTCATCTTCTAAGTACCATATAATTGCCCCAAAGGGAAAATCCCAAATCTCTGAGAGTGATGGTCGTGAGAAAATACATGGCAGTAAGAAGTACCATAAAGGTTCAAAGGTTGCAAAGCAAAAGCGACGAAAATCAACGCTGGCCTTGAATTTTTCCGGATCTCGCCACTCTGGGCCACAATATAAAGACAAAGACTATCCGGCCCCGAGTTCCGTCAGAAGCTAAATAAACAGTCCAGTCATTTGCAGGTTGCAGCGGGTGTTGAAATGAAGTCAGAAGATGTAATGGACTGGAAGTCAAGAAAAAAAAATGTTTGGGAATGACCGATTTTTATGTTATATGAGTGGACTATGTCACTTAACTTTGCAAATAAGCTAGTGTAGTTATGCTATATTTGGCCTCTAGAATAAGCATTTTGAAATATTGCAATGTTATTTTTTCTCGGTGTTGAAAATGTAGCTAAACTACAAATTAATATACAGGGTTGATGGCCCTTTTTGTTGGTAAATATATGAGGTTCATATTCTAGAGTAGAAAAGAAAAAACCCAGGGAGGTAAAAGAAACTGTCTGGTTTTGTGAGTATATTTAGCATATCCTGGGTTAGAAGAATGTGTGCTAGACATTTATTTTTCAAAATAGTTCCCTAATAGAGAGCAACAAATTATGTTTGCCAAGTATAGTCTCTTATGACGAAAACTATTGTCCATAATTGCCGTGGAAAAAAAAAAAGTTCATATTCGGGTCATGTGAATGTTTAATATTGTACTGCGGAGTTAGCTCAAGTATTTCAGGTAGGACGCTCACCCCAGTGAGGTCCATGGCCGCTCACCCCAGTAGGTGTGAGCTGGGGAGGGGGATATGTGACATAGTCCAAAGATGTTAGGCAGCTTTCTGCCCTGTTTTAGGTCAGAAAGTGCAGAAATAGTTAAAAAATGATCCATTCCATAGCTTCACATTAACTCAGACTGGTGGATGGAAAATCCAGACCACAGATTACAATGGTCTAGTTCTCCCTCACCTGCTCTCCTAATCACTAACACAGGTATTTAGAACAGAGAGGTTTGCATTTCACTCTCTCTCCTTAGAGCCTGGAGGCTGGGGGTATCGCTGCTCCCCTGTTTCCAGTTTCGGGGTGGACGGCCCCTCCAAGTATCACAGTACCCGAGGATTTGCCTGGACACTTGGGACCGAGTTCCCACCACGAACAGATAAGACAAAACAAATGTTTATTGCTGTTGCTAAAAGACTGTGCTATATCTAGTGACCCTAAATGAGAGGGCATTGTTTTAAGCTGGGGAACCAGGTTAGTTGGCCAGCAGCAGTTAGGGGCTGATTCTGATGTGTAGTTAGATCCCTGAAAGGGATAGGATTTCTTTATATGATTTGGTTTCTATTTCTTACAAGTGACACTGTGTGAAGTGCTATAACACTGATATAAGTGAACCACTGAATGAAAATGTCTGAGTGCCTCTTGCTTACACATGTTAAAGCTGCAGTCCCTTACTTGGATGAAAATAAAGCAGGCAGAAGCCTGAGTTAAGCAATATAATACTTTGCATGATCCTGTTTGTTGTATAATTAACCCTAGAAGACTGTGTCGGGAAGAACCCAGACAGACGTCAGCGCTACAAAAGAGCGGCGTTTGTCACAATAAATATATATATATATATATATATATATATATATATATATATATAAATATATATATATATATATATACATATATACAGTACACACACACAATCCATTCATGTAGGATACATATACACACACACCCATGTACCATAACCTGCAGCACACTACAGACAGGGGCCAAATGGAGAAATGGAGCTGCTGGGTTCTTCTGCGCCGGAATCCACAGTGTGCCGCACATATCTTTCCTCCCATCTTTACTGCCAAGCGGATGATTCTTTTCAAATCTGACTGTGCCGGGAGACAATTTCCCCCCTGACCCCTGGCCAGGTCACACTGCAAAAATCGTCATACAACATCCCAATTACATGGCCACCACTGGGGTTAATTTAAGGATTTCAACCTGTGTCTTTTTTCCCCTTGACACCAGAAAAAAATACAAATTTAGCAAAATCACAATTTAGAAAACAAGGTGGCAAAAAAAAAATGAGGGAAGACACATCGAAGGCACACAGGTTCAATTAGAGCTCAAAGACAGTACTTATTACATTATAGATGTGATAGAATACAAATAGCTACAGTGCTTTTTTTAATATCTTTTTTTATTGGGATGAATGTATATATTAACTGTAGCCATGTGTAAAATTGGTGTACATATCTCTCTCATGCTGAGCAGTAATTCCTGTTAAGTGGGTTTGCCAGTAGTTATCATGGAGGTTTGTCCGCAAACCCCTGTGATGTGTCATATGAAGCAAAGGAAGTGACAGCATGCTTTGTGTCCGCTGTTAGTGACACAGAGGTGGGTCTTTCTGGAGCTTATATATTGCACAGAACTGCCAAAAGTTAGTGTTCTGCAGGAGATGATTAAGAGTGTCTGGTGCAAGAGCTGCAAGCCAGTGCAGCTTAAGTGCAAGTGACAAGCTTAGTACACACTGTGTCCAGGGCTCTGACACAGCTGGATGTCTCCCTTAGGGGAGAGGCGGACGAGAACAACTCGATTAGAGAGAGAGGAGGAACCTTCTGCATTGTGTACCTACACGAAATGTGCAGCTAAGTGTCGACCGCTATGATGGGCAGTCTGCCAAGTAACATGCAATTAAAGATACCCTGGTTCAAGATACCCTTCCTGTGTGAATCGAGTTATTCCTCAGGAAGATGCACCAAGGAGTTCCCCATCAGATACTCCTCCCTGCTACCGTGGGGATCCTGATGGGGTGAAGGCGCTGTACCAAATGTGAGTAGGACTCAGCACACTACCTCAGACGCCTGTCTTGGTGATATCCCCACAACATCAAGCGAGAGACTCAGGAGTCCTGTGAGCCAGCAGGTGCACCACACTACACAGACATGTAATTGGGAGCAGATTACACCCACAGGGGCCAATATGAGATTGGGTGGGGTCTGACCGTTGCATAACATTTTGTTACACTAGATTTTTGACATATTCACTTAAACGTTTCCAAGGTTTTCTGGGTATTATTCATATTGGTTCGCCCCCCTCAGGTTATACAGTCTTTGTATTTATCCCATTAGTTTTGGGAAAAAAAGAGTACAAAATAATATACATTATAGGCTAAAGCAGTAAAATTTATTTATTGAAAACCCTGCTCTCTGATTGGTTAAAATTCCAGGCATTATCCAATCAGTAATTCCCGGAATTTAAGCAGCAGAATATGTAGTTTTCAATGTGTTTATTTCCAGCCAATCAGCTTTCAGAACAGCTGACAGGGCGGGGATTCGACTGATTGAAGTAACAGATCTGAGACAGGGCAGGGGATTGGTCAGGACGTATCAGCCACGGGTTGACTCCCCCCACTCCCGAGCTAACTGAGATTTTCTGAGCAGATTCAGTTGAAGAAAGGGGGGGGGGGGGGGGGAGAGAGTCTGCAAAGCAAAGAAGTAAGTGGCTGTCTGCAGTTTCTTTGTGTCTGTGTCAGTAGCAGTGTGTGTGTGCTGTGCCGTTGTATATCTGTGTGTGTGTGTGTGTGTGTGTGTGTGTGTGTGTGTGTGTGTGTGTGTGTGTGTGTGTGTGTGTGTGTGTGTATTGAGCTCCAGTGTGTGTGTGTCAGTAGCATTGTTTATGGTTATAGCATGTGTGTGTAGCAGCAGTGTGTGTGTGTGTGTGTGTGTGTGTGTGTGTGTGTGTGTGTGTGTGTGTGTGTGTGTGTGTGTGTGTGTGTGTGTGTGCAGAGGTGCTGTGTATAAAGGTGCAGTGTTGTGTATGTTGTGTGTGTATGTTTGTGTATGTTGTGTGTGTAGAGGTGCTGTGTTGTGCATAGAGGTGCAGTGTTGTGTGTGTGTGTGTGTGTGTGTGGTGTGTGTAGAGGTGCTGTGTTGTGTGTAGAGGTGGGGGGGAGTGCAAAGTTTAGTAAGTGGCTGCATTTTTTATTGTGGCTGCAGTGTTGTGGAGCTGCTGTGTTGTGTGTGTGTAGATGTGCTGTGTTGTGAGTGTAGAGGAGGTGCTGCGTTGTGTGTGTGTGTGTGTGTGTATACACAGAGAGGCGGCAGGATATCTGCAGTGTAAGCGTATATAGAGGTAGTTTCAATTATTTACCATTTTATTTTAATAAAAAAATCTATTTAACTATACAAAAGTGTCTATTATTTATGCAAAAAGTCTACATTTAGCCTATAATAGTAATAATCCCCTCAGAACAGGGCATTACTGGCCAATAATGCCCTGGCTGGGTTAAAGTCCCTCGGCTTCGCCTCGGGCATTCAACTCTTCCAGCCAGGGCATTATTGGCCAGTAATGCCCTGTTCTGATGGGATTATTACTTAATTAACAATAAGATAAAAGGGATGAAATAACTGGATACTGGATACTGGACACATGGATAATGTAGTCCAATAAGCCATCATTTATTCAGCTAATAAGGCATTACAGATTATTTGCTGGTGTGTGTACCACACATATAATATTTAAACATACTTTTTGGTTTCATTTTTATATATATATGCAACTGGCACATACACATAATTGTATATACTTTTCCAAGAGAGTCAACAATGTTAATATGCGAAATTCTCTACAATCGCGATATTTCGCCGAAAGCTTTTGAAATTGCAAAATCTACGACTACTTTTGCAACATAATCCTTTAAGTCTTGGCTAAATGTTTTGCAAGGAAAAGCTGTCACAGATGTTTCAATAGTTGTCATCCCATGCAAAATATTTAATATATTCCAATGAACTAATCATGTACTATAAACATGCTATAAAGACTAACCACCTTGCTCAAAGAGTACAAAAGTGTTCACTGCATGCGATCAGCCACTTTGCTTTGTGAGCTGATTGCACAAGATACAGTTTATAGTATAAGGTGGGGTAAATATCCCCTTACCATGAAGTAGTAATCCATCCATTGCACTTGATATAGAAAATGCCTTGATTATCATACTGTACTGTAGCTTCTTTTAGAAAATGCTTTGCACTGACACATATTGTTCCCTTGGTCTTGTGTATTATGTCTGTGATGAAAAGATCTAAAGCAAGGTAATAATCGTTTACAGCACAGTTTCCTATTTCATAGTAGGCCTCCCATTTAAAGGACATCATTGTTCGATGTACCGGGCTGCACATCGGGTGAGTGAGTAAATACAAAAAGCTCTTAGTCTACTCCTATACGGTCATCATTCTGGGCAAGATCCCATGGTCAATAATAGAAATATTTCCATTGCAACATAAATCTCAATTAACAAGATTGCAGAATTCAGCATTGTCGTCAAAGACTTACATTGAACAGTTAATTTTTGATCATGTTACATAAATATTTAAATGTATAAGTGCTGAAGTTCTGGACAACAGCATATCCCACAAACCATGCATGTGAACTCTGTATTTTAGCTGTGGTGTCTATATGCAGTTGTAAGGTTTTTTTTCTATTTTTTAATTTAACAAATTATGAATGAATGTGTACTATTTTGAAAAACAGCTCATACTTTATAAATACTATTGTGGCTCATTGAGAGTTTTCATGGTAAATAATTGATTACATTAAATATGAGGAGATAATGAAAAGTTACATGGCATACATACTGTATAAAAGTAGACTATATTATGTTCAATATTGCATCTGTGTTTAAGCATTGCAACTTAAGAGTGTGTATCTTAAAGTGAGAATCTTTAAGTGAATATGTAGTTAGACTGTATTTGGACTAGAGGTGGATTGGGGAGTGGATCTTTCTACAAATTCTTCTACACAAGGCAACAAATGGTGCGCTCATCAGACAACACTATTGCCCCATACCTGTTAGCCAGCACATTTAAGCCCCCTGCTCACTTTATTTACATCAGTCTCTCCCAACACTTATCTGCACACAACATTATCTCCCATCCCCCAAATCCCTCTGCAATCCCTTAACAGACCCTAGAATTTCAAATGCAGCACACTTTCATTGACAAGTAAAAGGCACACATCTGCTCTCTACTCAATGCGCACACTAACTTGGCTTCATGCAAAGTTACCTACCTTCATAATCAGTGGTCGACAAATCACCAAAAAATCTACTCGCCGAACTAAAAAATCTACTCGCCGCCTAGTACCACACGTGTGCTGCTTGGTCCAATAGGAGCTCGCCACGATGTTAAATCCACTCGCCCGGGGCGTGCAAATGTATGGGTTTGTCGAACACTGTTCATAATAATGAACCTGCTACTTACCTCAACTGTGTTCTTTACTGGGACCTCATGGAAATGTTACTCTCTCTATCCACTACAAACGTCCCCCTCATGGCCCACACACAATATCCTCATAGACCCTGGATTACTCAAAAGACTGGCATTATCTACTGAATGTTGTTGGAGAACTCTGAAAACCAGTACACCAACCACTACTCATTCTAATGGCAAACATCAAAAATGTACAACTTGCAAACAACTACGCACATTTCTATTTATACTGTTACTCTCTTTAAAAGGTGATATTGAACCTAGCCCAGACCCTCCCTTTTCAACTCTGTCTCATACACCAGCCCCTTTCAAAAACCAAAAAGAGATATCTGTAGCCTGTTGCCCAAAATCGATGAACTAAGGGCATGGTGGCTTATGCATAAACCCAAAGACATCATTCTCACAGAAACATGGCTACCTCCTAATACCCTCGATGCAAATATCACCATTCAGGCATACTCCATTTCTAGGAAAGATAGGTTAAAGAGAGGAGGAGGAGTGTTACTTTATATTGAAGACACCTTACAATTTACTCTGCTAAATTGCCCCCCTCTTTTGAAATTCTAGTTGTCAAAATTTGCCTCCCCTTTTCTAAACGCATTCTTATTGCTGACATCTACCGCCCTCCTGAAGCCCTACGTCAATTACTGACTGATATCACTCAGTTTCTTTGCTCAATTTGATCTCTGAAAAGGGAAGTCTGAGCTGTTAGTTTTGGGGATTTCAACTACAATTGACTTGACCCTAAAAAGAGCAAAATCCAGACACAACTCAAGTAACTAAACCTAACCCAACTAATTTTCAAACCCACACAGACAAACATGAAATCCCACAATTATTCTTTGCTAGACTTGATTCTTGCCTCTAGTCCCAACAAAATCCAATCCTCTGGCATCCTACCTGAGATTTTCAGTGACCATGCAATAGTGTACTGTGTAAGGAAAATCAGACCATCCCAATCAAGACCTAAAGCTCTACTCACTAGAACATTTAGAAACTTTAAGCTATAACAGTTACTAGCTGACCTTATCAACAGGCCTTGGTACAGAATCAACTTAATACTTGGCCCTGATTCTGCGCCGATTATTTCCAATTAGAGTTCTTAAAATTCTGTGACACCAATGTCCACTACAAAGAATAAGAGAATTTGGGGGCCCACCTTCCGTGGGTTACAACTGACCTTACAGCACTCTACCATTTTAGGGATGCCTTGTGGAAAAGTTACAAAGTAACTGGCACTACCAAGGATCTTAATAACTGCAGATACCTGCAGAATACAAGCACAAGGCAAACAAGACACGCAAAAGCCTAATATTTCTCCAACAATCTTCACCAGAATACACCAAATCCAGCAAACCTCTGGAAGGTCATCAACAATATATATTCCAGCGTTCTAGCCATCAACAACCATCTAATATCCCTAAGGATGATATTACTCTGACAAATCCCACTGACATTGCAAACACATTCAATGAATACTTTGTGGGGTGTGCTACTTCATTATTAGCAAAAGGCAACCCAAACCACAAACATGTAGCTCAATCTTAGAGAAACATTATAGACCCACACTCTCCCAACACGAAGAGGTCAATGTGGTCCTAACGTACTGCAATCAAAGTTCCTATGACTTTGTGCCCCAGCCATTGCCATACCACTTACTTCCATAATAAACATTATTTTGTCTGAAGCCATATCCCTAAGATCTGGCAAACTGCCAGAGTTGTCCCAATCTTCAAAAGTGGGGACAAAAACACTGTTTCATAGTACAGGCCAATCTCTCTTCTCTCAACACTATCCAAAGTCATTGGAAAATGTGTCCACTCCCAATTAAGCGCTTACTATACCAAGACAAATATCCCATGCCAATTCAATCTGGCTATCGACCCAAACATTTCACAGTAACTACCTTCCTAAAAGTTTGCAATGTGATCCAGTGTGTAATGTAACTGGTACAACTTACTGGGTCAATATTTTGCAAAGGCTTTTGATACTGTTGATCATGTTTTCTTGCTTAACAAACTTCAGTGCTCTGAAATAGGGAAACATGCTTTAAACTGGATTCATTCCTACCTATTAGGTACAGTATATTCCAACATGTGCCTATCTCAGGATTTAACTCCAACCCCTTGAAAATCACTTGCGGTGTCCCACAAGTCTCTGTTTTTGGGCACTGTATCGTGTATTTGTGTCAATGGATGTAGCACTGAGCTCTGTTTGTGTTTCATGTTCTGTCTCTGGTTTTAAATATATATTGCCATGCTCAGGAGCACTACTCTTTGACGCTTATACGTATATATATATATATATATATATATATATATGTAGAGGTATCAGTACCGTGTTAGCCGAATTTCAATAATCAAAAAAATAAAAAATAAATAGATGATACCGTTCTGTGGCTAACGAAATGCTTTTATTTGTGCGAGCTTTCGAGATACACTGATCTCTTCTTCCGGCGATGTTACAATGAATGAAGCAAAAGGTAAACTTAAAAACAGTGTCTCTTGGAATGTTATCTGTGCTGTTTCTTCCCCCGGTGTGGATGTGTTTTATGGCTAGAGGTGTCAAAAGGTTACTGTGAAAGCAAGTGAAGAAAGAGTGTGTATGTGTATCAGTGTGAATAAAAATGAATGGAGAGCCCACAATATATACAGTGCTTTACACAAGGTGTGTGTGGAGTGGGACTGGTTATAAATGGTGTGGGTGGGTGTGGAAATGTGAGAGTTAGTAACACAACTAAAAGTGTGTGTGGATACTTAGTGGTCCCTATTGGTGTATAGGGATGGAAAAACAAGGAGTATTAGTATGTGTGAGAGACAGCTGTGTGTGCATACATATAGCACAGTATGTACAGACATGGCCTTTAGCGCTTATGGGACGAGAGTTCACTACTGTCAGTAATGACTCATAAAATTTCGATCTCTGTTTAGGCCACTGCTAAGTGTCCCGAACAGTTGCATAAATTTGTATTCATGCAACCGTCTCTCTTTCGGGGTTTTAAGATTACCTTTGAGTATGGCAACCCTCAGATCGTTCATCTTATGGCCAGAGTCAGAGAAATGTTCGCCAACAGGACTGTCTCTTGTACCGCGTGTGATGCTGTGGCGATGCAGGTTCATTCTCTTGTTTAGCCCCTGTCCTGTCTCACCTATGTAGTAGCAGCCCCCTGGGCATTTCATGCACATGATGAGGTACACGACATTGCTGGAAGAACAGGTGAACCTTCCTCTGATTTTGTATTCCCGATTCCTGTGTGGTATTTGTATTGTGTCCGCTGTGTAGAGCATTGCGCAGGTTTTGCATCTTGGGTCCTGGCATGGTTTTGTCCCGCATTCAGTTTTACTGCTGAATACTTTACTCCTCACCATAATATTCTTGAGATTATGGGGTTGTCTGTATGATAATAAGGGTGCTTCAGGGAAGACCTGTTGCAGTCTTGTATCTTCCTGGAGGATGGGTTGTAGTTTCCTGGCGATCTTGCGTAGGGCTCCTAGGTGTGGGTTATATGTGACCACCAAAGGTACCCTGTCGCTTGTCTCCTTCTGTTTGTATTCAAGGAGATCACTTCTTGGTATTCTGGTGGCTTTGTGAATTTGCTGGTCTACAATTCTGTGGTTATATCCACGGTTTATAAAGTCTGATCGCAAGGCTTTAATCCGCTGGTCTCTGTCTGCTGTGTCGGAGCATATCCGGTTGTATCGTATGGCTTGACTGTAGATGGTTGCATGTTTGGTGTGTGTCGGGTGGAAGCTGTTGTCCCTCAAATAGCTGGCTCTGTCTGTAGGTTTGCGGTATAAAGAGGTCTGTAGTTGGTTGTTCTTTATAGTAATGGTGGTGTCTAGGAAATGTACTTCATCCGGGGAATGGGTGAGTTTGAGGTTGATGGTCGGGTGGAAAGTATTGAAGTTGTCATAGAACTGTAGGAGGTCCTGTTCGCCAGAGGTCCAAATCAGGAGGATGTCATCGATGTAGCGAAGGTATGTAAGGGGTTTCAAGTGACAGGTGGACAGAAAGTCACTTTCCAGTTTTGCGCAGAACAGATTGGCATACTGTGGCGCCATCCGAGTACCCATAGCGGTCCCGGTTGTCTGAAGGTATGTGTCATTTCCAAATGTGAAGTAGTTATGGGTCAGAATAAATTCGATGCATTTAGTCACTGTCTCTGTGAGTGGCTTCTGCGGTCCCAGAAAGTATCTGCAGGCTGAAATCCCATCCTCGTGGGGGATGTTGGTATAAAGTGACTCTACATCCATGGTTGCTAGTAGTGTTCCTGTTGGGAGGGGGCCAATTGCATTCAGTTTGTTTAGCAGGTCGGTGGTATCCTGGATATAGCTGGGTGTGTTCCTGACAAGTGGTTTTAGAATGCCCTCCACCCAGCCAGAAATATTCTCGGTAAGTGTGCCAGATCCAGAGATAATAGGGCGCCCAGGGTTGCCCTCTTTGTGAATTTTAGGGAGCATGTAGAATGTGCCAGGTTTTGGGTTAGCTGGTATCAGGTCCAGAATTTGTTCTCTTGTGTGGATCGGGAGTGTTTTAATGATCCTGTTGAGTTCTCGCATGTATTTTTTAGTTGGATCCTCCTGCAGTTGGGTGTAATACCTTGAATCAGAGAGTTGCCTGTGTGCTTCCCGCAGGTAGTCTGTGGTGTTCATTATGACCACTGCTCCTCCCTTGTCCGCAGGTTTGATTGTTATGTTTTTAAGTTTACCTTTTGCTTCATTCATTGTAACATCGCCGGAAGAAGAGATCAGTGTATCTCGAAAGCTCGCACAAATAAAAGCATTTCGTTAGCCACAGAACGGTATCATCTATTTATTTTTTATTTTTTTGATTATATATATATATATATATATATTTATATATACAGTAGAGGCAGCGATTATTCTAACAAAAACCAGTGGCAATTCCCCAAAAGACCCAGGTACACCCAGGTACATTCTGAATACATTTCCTTAAACTAGCCCCAGCATTTTTGCATTGATTAATGGCCTATCAGATTAACAGCGGGGGTCCCTGGCAGTCCCATTCAAACTGAATTGGACGGCCAGGGATCCCTGCTGTGTTAATCCTATGGGTCGTTAGTCAAAGCAGAAATGCCTTAAACGTGCCTCAAACTAGTCCAGAACATATCCAGCACATACCCTGAATGTAACCGGGCTAGTTTAAGGCAAATGTTAGAATAAGCGTTGCCTCTACTGTATATATATGTTGTGGTTATTTTGGGGGTTCAATATGAGCTTATAGGGGTTCTGTATATTTGGAGGGTGGCTCCTCCTTCCCAGGTTTGAAGCTCACCCCCTCCCACTTTTAAATGGTTAAAGCTCACTCCATTTCACCTTTCACACTCATGGGAACTTGCATGCAGTTTGATTGCGACAAATCTAATACAGAGTGCTTTTCCTGGTATTGTACAGGTTAATAAGAGCTTCAATCAGACTTAGAACTATGCAACTAATTTTGACAGATTTATTATAAATCATTCTTCCTGGTAATGTACAGGTTATTAAGAATTTATATTAGTGTTAGGACCCTTGAGACGGGAAGGGTTATAAGGCCATTTCCAAACAATTTAAAGTCCATCATTCTACAGTGAGAAAGATTATTCAAAAGTGGAAAACGTTCAAGACAGTTGCCAATCTTCCCAGGAGTGGACGTCCCAGTAAATTCACCCCAAGGTCAGACCGTGCAATGCTCAGAGAAATTGCAAAAAACCCAAGAGTTACATCTCAGACTCTACAGGCCTAAGTTAGCATGTTAAATGTTAAAGTTCATGACAGTACAATTAGAAAAAGACAGAACAAGTATGGTTTGTTTGGAAGGGTTGTCAGGAGAAAGCCTATTCTCTCTAAAAAGAACATGGCAGCACGGCTTAGGTTTGCAAAGTTGCATCTGAACAAACCACAAGACTTCTGGAACAATGTCCTTTGGACAGACAAGACCAAAGTGGAGATGTTTGGCCATAATGCACAGCGCCACATTTGGCGAAAACCAAACACAGCATATCAGCACTAACACCTCATACCAACTGTCAAGAACGGTGGTTGAGGGGTGATGATTTGGGCTTGTTTTGCAGCCACAGGACCTGGGAACCTTGCAGTCATTGAGTCGACCATGAACTCCTCTGTATACCAAAGTATTCTAGAGTCAAACGTGAGGCATATGTCTGACAGCTAAAGCTTGGCTGAAATTGGGTCATGCAACAGGACAATGATCCCAAACACACCAGCAAATCTACAACAGAATGGCTGAAAAAGAAAAGAATCAAGGTGTTGCAATGGCCCAGTCAAAGTTCAGACCTCAACCCAATTGAAATGCGGTGGCGGGACCGACTGATAAAGTCATACAGAAAACGATTACTTCACGTTATTGCTGCTAAAGGTGGTTCTACAAGCTATTGAATCATAAGGTGTACTTAGTTTTCACACATAGCTTCTCCATTTTGGCTTTATTTTTGTTAAATAAATCCCGACACGGTGTAATATGTCATCTGAGGTTGTATTTACCTAATTTTAAGACGTACTAAGGAACAGATGATTGTTATTATGTCCTGATATGTAAAACCATGGAATTCAAAGATGGTGTACTTTCTTTTTCACATGACTGTGTGTATGTATGTATATATATATATATATATATATATATATATATATATATATATATATACACATACATACACACAGTCATGTCACAGTCAGTATATATATATACTGGGTGATAATGGTGAAAGGTGGGGTTGCAGACCTGCCTAAGACATGCAGATGAGCATACAGTTGTATTTGCATATTTGCTTTCCTGTGGAGGGTTTTTGTCACTTTTTTTACTCACCATAACTTAACTCAGTATTATGGTATAGCCTATACCATAGCTTCTTTGTATACCCAGTTAACCAGCCCCACACTGATGAGACCCAGTGGGATCTATGGGAGCAGGTGCCGCAAACTACTCTTGGTGCCACCCAAATGGTTCCGTGCGTTCTCGGATTGACTTCCTGTTCACCACCAAGCAGGTACAGCACAGACAGCACTCCATGGTCGCAGTACATTTCTCTGACCACAGAGCCATTCATCTCCAGGGGCGCCTGGGAGGAGGTTTCCCCCCAGGGCCAGGATCCTGGAAGCTGAACTGCGCACTGCTGGAAAGGGAGGAGATCATGGAGGAGCTGAGAACAGCATACACAGCATGGAAAGAAGAAAAGGCCTGTTTCCCCAGCACTGCAGAGTGGTGGGAATTCACGAAGATAAGGATCCGCTGCTTCCTGCAGGCAAAGGGCAGACGCCTGGCGTGTGAGAGGAAGGGGGAGTTCGAGGGCCTGCAGCGCAAGCTGCAGTCCCTGCATGACCTCAAACGCTGCGGATGGAACGTGGATGACGACCTGGAGGAAACCAAGGAGAGCCTGCAAAAGCACTTTGAGGAGGAATCCAGACGAATCATCTTCCGTTCCAAGGTGGAGAACCTTGAGAAGTGGGAGAAATGCAATGCCTTCTTCTTCAAGAAACTCCACTCTGCCCACACGCCCCTGAGGGAGCTGCGAGACAAAGATGGCAACGTGCAGCAGGGGAAGGAGGAAGTCATGGGAGTCGTGAAAGATTTCTATGAAGACCTCTACTCCCCAAAAGCATCAGACCGAGACCAGGCTGACAAATTCCTGTCAGGGATTACAAACACCATCGACCCGGCAGGAAAAGCAGCCATGAACGCCCCCCTGACGCTGGTTGGAGCTCCACGCTGCAACCAAATCCTTTAAGATGGGTAGGACGCCGGGCGGAGATGGTATCCCAGCTGAGTTATACACGAAGCTGTGGGACCTGATCGGCCCGGACCTGCTCGAGCTTTACAGGGAAATGGAAGCAGAAGGTAGGATGCCCCCAACGCTGAGGGAAGGAATGCTGACGCTCTTGTACAAACGGAAGGGGGAGAGGTGCGACCTCAAGAACTGGTGTCCCATCTCGCTCCTGAACGCGGACTACAAGATCCTAGCAAAAGTCCTAGCGAACAGACTGAAGAAGGTCATCAGCCAAATCATCCACCCAGACCAGACGTGCGGCATCCCCAGACGCAGGATCACAGACAGCCTCGCCCTAATCAGAGACACAGTCCACTACATCAAAGACAGCCGTGTACACGCGGCCCTGGTCACCCTTGATCAGGAGAAGGCCTTTGACCGTGTCTCCCATGATTTCATGGGCAGGGTGCTGCGTGAGTATGGGTTGGGGGAGATGTTCTGTTCTTATGTTAACCTGATGTACCTTGACATTTGCAGTGTGGCGATCGTGAACGGATGGAAGACTAACCCCTTCCCTGTCCTCTCAGGGGTTAGGCAGGGCTGCCCTCTTTCACCTCTCCTTTTTGTCTGTTGTATAGAGCTCTTCGCCCAGTGCATCAGACGAGACGCAGAGATCAGAGGGATCGTCATGCCAGGACCCCAGAGACGCGAAGTGAAGTGCTCGCTCTACATGGATGACGTCACCATCTTCTGCGCAGATAGCCGGTCGGTGAAGACGCTGGTCCAGACGTGCAAGGATTTCGGGAAAGCTTCAGGAGCAAAAGTCAACTGCGGGAAGTCAGAGACCAAGCTATTTGGGCTTTGGAACCTGACTGCCGACCCACTCCCTTTCCGCATCAGAGCAGGCCTCATTCAAATCCTTGGAGTCTGGTTTGGTGTGGGGAGCGAGGGCGCTGCCCTGAAGAGTTGGAACGAGAGGCTGAACAAGGTGAAGCAGAAGATCGGATTGTGGCGCCTCAGAACCCTCACCATTGAAGGGAAAAAGCTGGTACTGCTGAACGAGATCCTTCCTGTCCTGCAGTACGTGGCCCAGGCACACCCGCCTTCGACCAGAACCTGCCAGGAGATCTCCATGGAAGTGTTCCGCTTTGTCTGGGGGTCCAAGTTTGAGAGGGGAAAGCGCGAGATGATGTACAAAGAGCCGCACAAGGGGGGTAGAGGAATCCCCGACATCCCCACTATGCTGCGCGCCTTCTTTGTAAGCAACTGCGTGCGGATCACCCTGAGAGACTGCGACAAAGACTCCTCTGGCTACTCCATGTCCCGCCTCCTACTCCTGCCGCTCTGGAGTGCACTGGGGTGGGACAAGTGGGACAGCTCCATCTCTTACAGCTGGCGCACGCCCTGGTTCTACAAGGACGTGAAGAAGTTCGTGAAGCAGAACAATCTGGAGGGAGTAAAACCAGACCTGTGGAAGCCCAAGGTCATCTACAAAATTATCAGGGCTAAAGACATCATGGAATCGGTCCCAGGTCTCCACCCCAACACCTTTGGAACGGTGTGGAGGAATGTGGCATCGAAAAGACTAATGAACAAGCACAAAGACATTGCTTGGCAGGCCATACACGGGGGACTCCCTGTGAATGCGGACAAGTACCAGAGCAAACTCAGCCTCGTGAGGCACTGCCCCAGGTGCAACCCAGTGGAGGAAAGCATCATACACCTCTTCTGGAACTGCCCCTTTGCGCAGGCCTTGCTGTGCGCGCTTGACACTGACTTAAAGGATTGTATATCGAGGAAGTGCGTCACGTACTACTCGGTGTTCCACGGACTTTTCACAGGAACACACACAGAGGACGCAATCGAAGCCGGTTGGCGTCTAATGTGCTGTTTCAAAGACGTTTTACTATTCGCCAGGGAACGTTTGACCAGGGGGAAGAAGAGGATGTTGGTACAGGACTGTTGCAGGCTGCTCCACAGCCTGCTCAAGGACTATTCCATCTTTGACGGTCCTGAGGAGGAGGACTAAACACCCCCCTCCCCACCCCCCCTTACTCCCCCGCCCCAAAAGTTTTTCTGTGCAATAAAGTTAGAGATAATGTTTGTATAATATGTCATGTCTGTGGTGCGGTGCATATGTATAAATGCACTGCACCGCCGTGTTCGTCACAGATTTTTTTACTTTTGGGGAAACCATTAAAAAAAATGTATGTGAGTTGTGTGGGATATCCACTGCGCCGTTGTTTACGTCGCGGTTTTTTTTTCCGTTTGGAAAATAATTTATGTACTGTTATAATCTTGTTGTAAAGATTCGCTGCATAATAAAAGAATTTTCAAAAAAAAAAAAAAAAAAGCTGTCTGTGGGTGGTTTTCTGGGTATGCACCTTAACCTTGGCTGTGCTCAAAGCTGTGACCATGCAGCAAGCTTAAGCCTATAGGGAACCATGTTAAAAATGGTTTTTGAAGCAAAAAGTGGCACTGAGTGCTCATTTGCATGTCATTTCCCAGAATCCCTTGCTGCAGTGGAAGTGCTGTATGCTGGGTGATAATGGTGAAAGATAGGGGTTGCAGACCTGCCTAAGACATGCAGATGAGCATACAGTTGTATTTGCATATTTGCTTTCCTGTGGAGGGTTTTTGTCACTTTTTTTACTCACCATAACTTAACTCAGTATTATGGTGTGTGTATATATATATATATATATATATATATATATATATATATATATATATATATATATATAGTGTAAAAATCTATAAGTTAAAGGAGACTTTTGGTTTACATCCTTTGATCAAATAATGCCAAGCCTGCGAACCACGTCAAGGTAAGTCTCTATAGCAGGTCCTTACGCTAAATGCATACCAATGTTATGTGAAATAAACCCAGAAGGGTTTAATATATCCAAGCAAATGCTTATATAACATAGTGCAGGTAAAAACTGGTATATACCAGTGAAGATACTCACATGATTTTAATAGTTAGCAGCACGCTCCTAGAGGGCACCAATATTAGGGTGTAATTAATATATTTAGCCAATCACCTGCAACTGCTTATTGAGCAGCTTGTGGGAGGCCAGCCCCTCCTCTTCTAGGTATATAATCTCCCAGCAAGGTCCCTGTATTTCACTATTCACTTTACTTGCAGACATGTGAGTTTCTTCACTGGTATATACCAGTTTTTAACTGTACTAGAGGTTATATAAGCATATGCTTGGATATATTAACCCCTCCTTGGTTTATTTCACATAACATTAGTATGCATTTAGCGTAGGGACCTGCTATAGAGACTTACCTTGACGTGGTTAGCAGGCTTGGCATTATTTGATCAAAGGATGTAAACCAAAAGTCTCCTTTATCATATAGATTTTTACACACACATATATATATATATATATATATATATATATATATATATATATATATATATATATTCCCCATTTATTGCTATCCCAAAGGGAGAAGCGCAGGGATTCACTTTCTGTTTTTCAGCATTGTTTCTGTGTCATATAAAGCACATGGTAAAAAATACGCTGCACTCCAAAAATAATTTTGTTGAAAAAATATATTAGAAAGAATACAAATTAACAACGCAAAGAAGTGTAACACCCCTGTCCCCTTGGCAGGATATATAGGGTTAGTAGATGTTATTGGTGCTCACCTGTTGGTAAATCTGGAGCCTGAACCTCTGCGTATAGAGAGCTTGGGTTCTTGTGCACAGCGTCTCCACCTGTAAGAGCCCAGCCAGAGGCAGGAATTCACCCCTCACAGGAACTTGTAGTAAAACGAATTAACTTCAGAGTGCCAGGAACTTTATAACTGAACAGAGTTGTATTCTAGTATTAATCAGCAGGTAGTACATAACATGCAGCTTCCTTCTTGCAAGAGAAATATCCACTTGCACTGGTCCCTACATACCCAGTAAGATAATACCTCGCAGCTTGCTTCAGGATAACTAGTCTTGCCTGGGTCTTTTACCCTTCTATTGGCATATAAACATCCACCCATTCTTGGGCAGATGTGAGGTTCAGCAGGAAGTGATATCTAATGTACAGTAGTTGATCCTCACCCTTCACTTGGGCAGGTATCCCTGAGAAGGAATTGGCTAGCCTCAGTCTGTAGTGTCCTCACCCATGGGTCTCATCCACCCCCAAGTTTGGATAGTACTCAGGAGGAGTCCATCTTGGCCCTGACTCAACCAGAGTCAGGGCACCACCAGCTCCTATCCAAGGAACTGCTAGCACACACCTCACTAATTTGCATGGGATCACACTTTTATACCTGGGGAGGGGCTAGCTTCTCTGCCCGAGTAACTGGGCAGACTCCACTGTAACAAGACCTTACCCTGGCATGTGACTCCAGCTGCTTTCAGGCATGTGCCTGAAAACTGAAACAAAATAACTCTACGGGGAACTCTCACATGCAGAGCCATTTAGTTTAACTCTAGCACTGCCTGCTATTACCAGGAATTGCAATGCTAGGCCATATAAATATAGTAGGGTGCTACTTTGGCAATCATAATAAAGAAATGATAGCATATAAAAAAAAGTCATGAAATCTCAACATAGCTGTGTGAATACAGTTGATTATTTAAAAGGAATAAAATACAGTTCAGTGTTGAACTGTCATGGTCCCTGTCACATCTCATTTTGTGAATTTTTTTGTAAGTTATTTATTTATATATTTTTACTTTGTTTAATACTTAAAGTTGTGTGTACCAATGTTCTTGGTTTGTGTGCGTCTTTATGGCTGTACTGTATGTACAGTGTAATGCACTGGGTTTGGGGGAATCAGGGTCAAGGTTTTTGTATGAGATTTGTAGAGAAAATACTATATGCTTTACATTTTCTGCTCAGTATCCTTATGCACATGGTGTGTTCCACTATATAATTGTTTTTTGTTAGCATTTATTTGACCAAATCACAATATATTATATTTATGTACTAATTTATATTTTTTTTAATTATGGAAAATATAATGCTATATTTTAGACTTGACATGTTCACCTATATTATATCATGACTGCCTGTCTTGAGCACAGACAAACAAAAAAAAGCATATTAATACCTTACTCCCATCGTTATTTAACAAGGACAGATTGCAATTGAGCACCTGCAGCTACTGTCTAAAACATTTTGGTGACCTACTGCATAGATTTACATTGGCAGTACCTTGCGCGTCTCACATGTTGAAATAATTTATTTCTTAACTCAAATTTCCTCTGTGAGCCCCACCAGTTGATTAACATTTTTTTCGGTCATTATCAAATGAAAATGACTTCTGCCAAATTAAAAGCAACTGCCAACTTAAAGAAACTATTGGATAAAAGAAATAGAAATTGAAATGATATATTTCTGTTATTGTTTCATAATACTGTTGTGTATTTTAGAAAAACCAAAGGCTTTATTTCTAGACTCAAAATATTTTTTGTTCAGATCCCCTCCCTGCATTACCATTTTAGCTCGCAAAACATTCCCCTTTCAAAATGTGCTGGTGTTAAAAATCAAATGAAAACCGTAACAGTGGTTAATGTATTTTATTCAGTAACAATAATTGCTGTACAGAGATCTCTGCAGAACTTTCACTCAAATGAAAGAGAGATTGGAGCTTAGCTTTAACTTCTGTTTGCTTCAGCATTTATTGATGAAATGCCACCCATCATGTTTTCCACGTTGTCTTCAATATATCTCTGGTCTAGTGTTATCCACATATGCAAAAGCAATGAGCAATACACATTGCGTTCACGGTATCAATTATATATTCATCTGAAATATCATTAAACATTAACATTAATTTTTGCCTTTTTGTTTTTTATAATAAAATAATATTGTTATCCCACGAGCAAGAAAGTAGGAATGTACATATGGATGGATGTGACCAAGCCTCAACATCTTGCTTTACTGTATAAGGTACGTGCATTGGTTTTCTTCTAACAACTAATAATAACACTGTTTGGACAATAAACTTTTATACTGACAGCATTACATACCTATATTCAGATGTAGTCCGTATTGTATTACCAGAGCGGCAGCAAAATGTTTTGTTTTTTTAGTGGCTTTGAGGGAAGGTAAGTTAGGCTATATCTGTATAATTGTTCTATTAAATGATTGCAATATGTTTAGGGAAAGCATGTTTATAAGAAAGCATTTCAAAACAGAACAATTTTAAAGTGTTAATAATTATCAAAACAACCAGCAGGATATACAGTATTTACAGTATACATTTCAAAAAAGTATTTTGTTTAAAGCCTTCCTTTTTTTGCAAAATTCTGCAAACACGAAACTGAGAAAAGCAGCCATCTGCTATATATATATGTAGCGCACTTTCCCCCACCCCCTGGGAGATGTGTGGCTAGGGTGTGTGTGGGAGCGGTGCAAGATCTGTGGCTCACAGGAAACCTGAGCCTCCGCTGCTGGGAACCTGGGGTGTACCTGAATTGATGATCGGTAGCGCCTCCACCTGTACGGGATGCTACTGTGTGGAATTATCCCGGTACAGGAACCCCATGCAATAAAACACACTTGTGTAGGTATAACACTTTTACTGCACAGACTTATAATAACAACACTCCAAAACATATACTGTAAGCCTCGCAGGGCCGTACCCCTTCACCGTGCTCCCCTTTGCCCTGTGTCCTCATCCTCGCTGGGTTTACCCCCAAGTACTAAGATGCCTCTGAGCACCCAACACCCTGGTATCCACAGAGTCACTCGCCCTCCCACGTGTGTGTGACAGCGCTGCCCCACTAGCCCGTGTATGGTTGGTGCACTTGGTGAGATGAGGTACCTGCCGGGTGTGTCCACACCCGGGCACGCAAGGATGAATATGGGATCCACAGATCCGAAGTGATTAACCGTGACGCCTCCGCCTTTACGTTGGGTGGGTCCCGCATGGATTGTACCACCTTAAGAGCCTCTGTGGTCATAGATGGAGGATCTGGTCCCAGATCACCCTGGTCCAGGATGCAGCCACGCTATCCCTATGCTCTGGTACTACAGGGGCAGTGTCCCTATCTATGGACCTGTCCCTGCAGCAACCACAAGCTGCACATGCATAACCTGCCCTAACCTTGTCCCAGCTCTGACTGGCGTGCTCTTCTGTGCGCAGTAATATCCCCCTCCAGGGGAAGATGCAGCCCTATTGGCTCTCACGCAACATGTGACAGTCCAGACCTGCTGCATTCTGGGGGCTGTAGCCCCCCGCGGAGCCATGCTTCCCTAATGGCCGCCTCGCGCACCTAATATTGCGCATGCGCGATTAAATCCAAAATGTCGGCGCCCTGCTACGGGAGTTGTTGATACTTCCGGCGACTGGGTCGCCTGCCTCAACTTCCCTGCAGCCGCCCGCACCTGTCCCTGCCTCCGCTGGAACACATCCGCCGCCGCAGCGGAGGTAAAGAGACTTACAGGGGTCCAGGGGGACATGGGTTACATATACAATCTAAAGGAAGCCCAAATGGAAATTAAAATTAACTACCATACTTCAAGTACAGCACCAAGATAAATATGACCAGGGATGTCACAATGGGAAGTACAAAGGGTATATATAGACCCACCCTTTGTTCTAGAAGCACATTCTTCAGAGTTCTTAATCAGGTCCTCACTGTGAGTCCTGTACATAGGTTTGTGTGTTTAGGAATCTGCACTAAGATATGTTCTGTAATCCCTTATTGTTTTTCAGTTAGTAACATGTCCCTTCTATGCCAGCAACTGTTGGAAGGATCAGGAAGCCTAATATTTTTGGGAGGGAGATGCAACATTGTCTTGTTCTCATAGGGTTACACCAACCACCGCATGACATCACTGCCCTCATATGGTTGCCTATATTGCAGCTTGTGTTCACTTTGAATCTTACCAACAGGTTCTCAATACATCCTATCACCCCTGCAAGCAGTTTCCACTTATGCTCTAAGCAACAGGTAAAGAAAGCATTTAATAGTGGCCACATATATTGGGCTGTGACTATCAATGTTAACTGTGTTGGACGGCTTTTCAATTAACACCTTTTACTTTTGTAGCCATGTGTAAAATTGATGTACAGATCTCTCTCATGCTGGCAGTAATCCTGGTAAGAGGGCAGGGTTGCCAGTAACTATCATGGAGGTTTGCCTTCAAACCCCTGTGATGTGTCATACATGTAGCACAGGAAGTGACAGCATGCTTTGTGTCCAATGTTAGTGACACAGAGGTGGGTATTTTTCTGGAGCATATATATTGCACAGCACACCCAAAAGTTAGTCGGTTAAAGAGAGTAAGAAGGGTGATGTTCAAGGTTAAGCTCTGCTGGTCAGAGTGGCATGTGACAATCTACTACACACTGTGACCAGGGACCTGGCACAGCTGGTGATCTCCCTTAGGGGAGAGGCGGACGAGAACAACTCGATTAGAGAGAGAGGAGGAACCTTCTGCATTGTGTACCTACACGAAATGTGCAGCTAAGTGTCGGCCGCTATGATGGGCAGTCTGCCAAGTAACATGCAATTAAAGATACCCTGGTTCAAGATACCCTTCCTGTGTGAGTCTGGAGCTTTTCCTCAGGAAGATGCACCAAGGAGTTCCCCATCAGATACTCCTCCCTGCTGCCGTAGGGATCCTGATGGGGTGGAGGCGCTGTAACAAATGTGAGTAGGACTCAGGACACTACCTCAGACGCCTGTCACGGTGATATTCCCCATTACCAACCAGAGGGAGACTCAGGAGTCCTGTTGCCAGCAGGTGCACCACAACACACATACATGTAATTGGGAGCAGATTACACCCACAGGGGCCAATATGAGATTGGATGGGGGTCTGACCGTTACATTTTTGGAGGCGCTGCTGAGATGCCTATCAACAGGACAGGCTTTTGCTAGGCACACTGGGAAACAGGAGAATGTATGCTGCCAGGAAGTGCTGTGGATGGGAGCCTAGGGGTAGTCAGGAGTGTGATTGTCCGCTCGCAAAGAACAACCTAGGGCCTTGAATGGAGTAAAGTGGGTCTGGAGACAGGGCTATAGCTGTTCAGGTCACCTTGAGACAGCTAGTCGTAGGATGCCATGCTCATGGGGTAGCCTGGTTAACTTGGGTCAGGAACTCCTGGGAGGACCTGCGCCAGAGGTAGCCAAGAGAGATTGACGCCCTAGTACTGCATGGGAGAAGCCAGAGTACTCTAGCCAGTAACCAGATCACTTACCACAGAGCACATACTGGGGGAAAGCAGATACAGCATACAGTGAGAGAGTGAGCTTAGCCTGAGGTAGTGCATACATGAGTCAGGCATAAATGGAAAGAAAAAAAAAAAAAAAAAAGAGTAGCCAGAGCTATAAGCGAATAAAAGAAACAAGAGTTTTGAACAAACAAACTAAACAACAGTTGAATATATTTAATATTAGTAAATATGAACTTACAAAATACGAAAAATTAGTTTTGAGCAAAGGGCTAACATTCGCTCCAACATGTGGCCCGAATCATTTTGAGGTACATGTGGATGTACAAAAATTCATTCGAAAGTTGGCATTAAAAAGATTCTTTGCAAAAAACACAAAGACATCTAATACAAATCAAGATGTGAGGACAGAGGAAAAGTTAAAAAAATTTAAACCCAGTTCCACATTTTACCCAAAATTTGCAAGGGGTAATTTAGTTGAATCATTTGCGGAAATGGTTTCAGCGGATATAGAAAAATGTATTAATGAAAGAAAGACAGGGAGGGAAAATCTGAGCAAACATGAAAAGGAAGCTATCACTCAATTAGAAAATAATGATAAGATAGTAATCAAGTCGGCAGACAAGGGGGGAGGCATCGTAATTATGGATGCCTCCTACTACATAGAGGAATCCAGACATATATTGGAGGACAAAGACACTTATAAAAAGTTAAATAACAATCCAACTCTTCAGTTTCAAGAAAAATGAAAAGTCATATTAGAACAGGCAGTAATAGATGGAGCAATAGGGGAGAAAGAACAAGAATTCATTTACAACATTCACCCTAGAATACCTATATTCTACATGATCCCGAAGATACATAAAAACTTGAATAGACCACTGGGTTGCCCGATAATATCCGGGATAGGATCATTAACATCAGCTCTATCAGAGTTCATTGATCACCATCTGCAACAGTATGTGGTTAAATTGCGTTCCCATTTAAGGGACACCACACACATTTTGCAAATATTGGGTGAGGTTCAGTGGCAGGAAGACTTCTTAATAGTGACGGCGGATGTAACCTCACTATATACAGTAATAACCCATACAAAGGGTTGTGAAGCAATATTGTCCAAGCTAGAACAAGACAACACCCTTCCACCAAAGTTGGCTGAATTTTTGTTGGTTTCTATAGAATTCATATTAAGACACAATTATTTTCTTTTTCAGGAACAATTTTATTTACAGGTATGTGGCACCACCATGGGGACCAAATTTGCCCCCAGCTATGCGAACATCTACATGGGCAAATGGGAGGATGATTTCATCTGGTCCAATGCGGAGCTGGGGGCGAATTTGGTCCTGTGGCGGCGCTACATAGATGACGTCATTTTTATTTGGAGGGGTTCTGTTATGGAGCTAGATCGGTTCAAATTATATCTTAATAACAACGATAGGAATCTAAAGTTCACATTCAAAGAGAGTAAGGACAGCATTGAATTTCTGGATCTCGAACTGTATGTGGAAAATAAGACCTTACAGACAAAAACTTATTATAAACCAGTGCAGGCAAACAATTATCTCCTGGCCAGTAGTAACCATAACCCAAATTGGATAAAAAACATCCCAAAGGGACAACTGGTCAGGATCAAACGTAATTGTTCTGAATCCCATATGTTTGAATCACAGGCACAGGAGTTGAAACAAAAATTCTCTATTCCTAGATAGAGAATATAATAAACACCAGCTAGATCAAGCAGTAGAAACTGTAAGAAACATGACTAGATCAGACCTATTAAAATATAAACCTAAGGATCAACATAATGATAATAATACAGTGGCGTTCATAACACAATATAACACACTAGCACCACAGATAAGAAATTTTTTTGCTAAATATTGGGGTTTGTTGAAACAGGATGAATTTCTAAGTAAACATCTGAAAGAAAAACCTGAAATATATTTCAGGCGAGCCAACAATCTAAAAACATATTTGTCACCAAGTTGTCCTTTCAGTAAACACACTGCCACCAAAAATAATAACGTCAAAGGTTATTATCCATGTGCCAAATGTACAGCCTGCCAATTTAGCATCAAAATAAAACATTTTGTATCTAAGGTCACACAAAAGGAATATCCAATTAGAAATCTAATTAGTTGCCATAGTCAATATGTTATATATCTCCTAGAATGCCCGTGTGGCCTCCAATATGTGGGCCGCACGGGCAGAACTCTACAGAGAAGACTAGGAGAACATATTTACAGTACAACATAAAAAGGGGATTTGAATTTCATAATGTGTCACTTCACTTCAAGAAAGTCCATTCGCAAAATCCTATAGGACTTAAGTGTCATGGTATAGAATGTCCAAATTTCAGTAAGAGGGGTGGTGACAAAATTAATTTTATTTCAAGAAGAGAGTCCTTTTGGAATTTTGAGTTGAAGACTCTTAGTCCATTAGGTCTAAACATTGAATTCGATTTATCAGCCTTCTTAAAGTAGTAGTAATCCAATTAAATCTTTGAAGACAACCACCTCATTTGACTGCCGATTTGATTATGATCACGAGAATTATCATTATTATTATTAACATTAATATAATCTTTATTGCACTTATTAAACCAATTGAGAAATACCACTTATATAAACACACATTAATATTTTCTTAACACTGAAATCAATTATTAATCACTTATAAATTTTTTTATTATACTCACAAATTAATAGATAATTAATAAACACACATGTTAAGTTAATTAAGTTTATTTTTAAACACAAATCATAAGTAGTTAATATTACTTCACTTTATTTATATCACTTTATGTATCACTTTATATATCCACTGCAATCAAGGTAGGCTCAGATTTTCCCTTCCTGAGCAACCAAATATCAAGATTAATAGTGTCTTGGAAAAAACAACTGCATTGAGCAAAAACTATATCCCGCAAAAAAAAAAAAAAAAAAAAATTTATTCCGCAAATCTATATATATATATGAGAATGTATTTGTATATTTGTATATAATTCTGCAATATTTAAGTTGAATCAGATTAGAATGTTTTATTTACAATATTTGTTCATTACAATTTTGTTCATCAATTCGTATTGAAAGTGTATAAAAATCATAACATGTATAAGGGTATTATATATCAAAAAAATGTGAAAAGATTCACTGACTGTCATTTAAAGTATGCCATCGCAATGTTATGCATAAATATCTCTGAGTTCACCCAAAACCATTTAAAATATCTAATAAAGTTAGAGGGAGACAACAGGGGTTAACAAATACCACTTAGTCATAAATAGCGGTCAGTGTACCCCATATACACAGGTCTTGTCAGAACACAGAGATCTTTCTGTATTCAAATGTCTGGAAATAATATAATATAATGTTAACCAACAAATTCTGCCTCCATAAGACAACAGGTGAAAGGCAGATGGTTTAATTACTCTATTAGCAATTGCGCCAATCACAAAGCGCTTTTAATTATGAACTGGGGTATTTAATGGAGAAGATACAAGCAGCACATATCCCTGACGAAGAGAGACACCATTTGTACTTTCGAAACGCGTTGGAAGGTTTTTTGGCACCGTTGAGCCACCGTAGCTGAAATTCAACACTGGTGACGTCATCGAGCCGTGCAGATCGTGTGCAATCCAGGAAGCAAGGCTTGTGGAAGCACTAAATCAGATCCCCGGCATCAGAGGCAAACACAGCACCAGGCGAACGGCGATACCAACGGCAAAGACCATAAACCAAGTGCTTATTTCCTATTCACTTCTGGTGAGTAGGATTCCAATTTTATACCAGACGGAGCAAAGAATAAGAATTGCTGGACTAAGCACCGCAGTGCAAGAGAGTGCTGAGGCACGAGTCCATCATTCTAATAGTTTAATCTGTATTTTATATGTTTTTTATCTATGTGTATAACAATGCCATCCATGGTTATTTTAACCTTGCTATTTTAATTTAATAAATTGCTCCTTCATTGCATAACCCTGTCATCCCTTGGGTAATACACCATTGCAGGTTCCTTGCATGTTTTGTCTTTTTTCTTCCCTTTTCCTGAGGTCACTGTTCACAGAAGAGATTCTAAGTATATTCTTCAAACACCTCACCTCAGCGCCAGAAAAGATAATTTCCAGCTCTTAATCCAACTCTGGGTGGAAGATACCAGATCATTCTTTTCAAGGCAGCTCCAGGACTACCATTGGGACTCTGTATCTAAGGTTTATCATTATATATAATTGTTGTTTACAAAAGCGCTGATCACACACCTATTATTTCACCTATACATGAGATACATGTAGAGTGGTGCACTGGCATTCTTTATTACATCGAAATGGCGGCTGTCCAGCAGAGAGGAGCACCATGTGCGATAAAAGTACACAAGTAAAGATGGCGATCGCAAGTAGTGAAGTTCCGCGCGGTGCGTAGAGTCCAAGGTGGCGGCAAGCGCCTGATGGAGAGAGCGCACATGGTGTGTGTACCACAGAAGAACAGACTACCGAAATGACTTTGGCTAGTTTGCTATGGAGTGGCGCTAAAGCAGTGGCTGCGCTGTTTTTGTCCTGCCTAGGAGCCCGGTGTGCTGCCCTGGATGAGTGTTGAGGACATGCTATTATGTGCGGAGAGAATGGAGAAGCTGATTGCCAGGCGGTGATCACTACACAAACTACCTCAGCTGCTTATGTGAATGGCCGTGCAATCCAAAATGGCGGTTCCCGCTTCCCTGGGAGACCGCGTGGGCCGAGTGAAGAGAATTTTGCAAATCATGCTATTGCAAGGAGTTGGCCGGGAGAGGCGTGAAAAAGAGAACCCCATCATGCTGGGGCCAATGGCGCGAAAGCTGTGGCCGCGCCCTCCTGGACTGTGACAGGCTCCGAGCCAATCCTGGGTCACCCAGTGAATCTGTGGGACCCTCCTCTGATATCCACCAGGGGGAGGGGTCCTTGTATCTGCCAATTGCGAACAGAGTTGTCTGAGGGAGGAGCTAAAGGTGCGCTTCCTGCCCCTCAGTTGCGAGGAGCTGGTGAACAGGAGAGACTGCTGTGCCGAGTGTCTCCCTTAACCAATACAACCACGAGTGCAATGGACATTGCGTTACAACCCTACCTATTGCCAGGAGGCTTACTGGTAGTACAGGCGGGTGGAAAGGAGACGCTGCTGTGCCTGTGCGCTCAATGCAGGTTACCCCGCGGAGAAGCCAGCACCACTGCAAGATGCCCCCAGTGTGGAATACACTATCTATGGGCAGTGGAGTCTTTTGTGCCTGGGCACGCCGCGGAGGCGGGAGGAGAGACAGCCAAGCTGACGGCTGGAGCCTCGCCCAAAGTGAAAACGTAAAAAGCTGATCCCGGAGAATGGGGATCCCTGCTAATGATAGCTACTGGAAAGGAGGAAATTGGGGCCTGCAACCGCAGCGAGAACCCGGAACCTCGCTATCGGTCCCCTGCGGAAGTACCACTACCAGCATCGGAGTCTGCCTCGTCGGACGAGGAGCAAGCAAGCCCGACATCGGTGGTGATGCACCTACCGGCAGGCCACTACAGCGGTGCTCAAAAAGAGCCAGAACTTACCTGTGATGTGGAGGAGCCGAGGCATGAGAGTCCGCGACTACCTGCATTGCTGTCACCGGAGCGGGTGAGACCCATGGCCGTGGCGACTCCACTCGTGGAAGAAGGAGAGGACCTCATCACAAGCCCGCGGAGTGGTGAGAAACCCTCTTCCCTCCCTCAGGCTCCGATGAAGGCGGCAGAGAAGGAAGGCCTAGTCCAGGCCTCAGCGGAGCAGCAGAAAGAACCATCGCGTCCGGCACCGGATGTTTTACTGGAAGAGGAAGTTCCGGTGGGGGACCCCACCCAAGATGGTGCTGAGTCCCGCGAGATAGATGACGTCACTTCCGGCATACGCAGCGGAACCGGCTGGAAGCTAGACGCACCATCGCGACCGCAGTGCTGTACCAGGTCATCCGGAAATGAGAGAAGCAACAGTTTGCAGGCCGTGAGGAAGCCCGGGAACCAGGAGACGGGTGAGCCTGACCTGCTCAACACTGGCACCGGCCGAGGTATTGCCAAACTGCGGATAGTAATACACGTCCCCTTTTGCCCTGCCCCCGGCCATAGCTCAAACCCCTGCCACCTCTTCATCCGGGTCCCTATGGAGCCAAGGGTGGTCTGGGGAGTCCCGGGATACCTCTGAGGAACGGACTGGGTCAAATCGGGACTGGGGGGAATGTTTTACTTCCAATGAAGGATCGGGGAGGGAAATTAGTGCTTCTGGGGTATCGTCGAGAACGAATTCTATTGATTACAATGCCAATGTGAGGGGTAGGCCTAAACGCCTTGGGTCAGCCTCTTGGTCCACAGGGACATACGGAGTTTCTTCTGGGGGAGAACCGGAGGAAGGAGAGATGGCTGTAGCAGTGAAAGAGCAGACTATGGAGAAAGAAACCAGATGGTGGGCTCCTATATTTGAGGGGTATGAGGCCTGGTTGGATCGTACGCAATTCATACTAATAAGGAGCGATATAGTTGATCATTGGTGGGATGAGTGTGAGTTCTCAGATGAGGAGCGCCTAGAAGAATTAAGGAAGAGATGGTATGATATTCAAAAGGGCCTTGTTACTCCCCGAGGGTCTTCCATATTATATGATGTGGTTTCTCCTGAAGAACCATTGTCGTGGGTACTGCCAGGCAGGGCAGGCAATAAAATGCTTATTCGCATCAGCACGGCTGAGAGAGCAATAGTAGCACGGTACAAACGGTCCCATGGTCTTGAATATCCCTATGTACCTGAACCTCTCATGCAGGAGATAGAGGATAACCGGGACGCATGGCTGAGGGAGACAATTGAGGACTACATTATGTCTAAATCCAATCATGCAGCACATAAGACAGAGGAAAGGATCTGTTACCTCATGAGGGTATGGAGTGTTAGGCGCAACATTTTCATGCATAAGATGGAGTACAGGCCAGAGAATGGGCCGCCCAGATCTTATAGTATCACAGTGCAGGATGCTAATGGGAGGGAGGTGAAGAAACCGGACCCTAGGCATTATTACTAGATTAATTCTCCTATGGAGTGGTTCTTTGTGCTGCTGTGACCAAACTGGTTGATGTAATTATGTTATGCAGAAAAAATATATACGCGTTTTGTAATAATGTATTCCTATGCTATGTATCTTGTTTATGTGTTGCAGTGCTACCTGAAGGAAGGTTCTAAAATTTAGGTCCCAGCCGGGTCGATGGGTTCCACCAGGGGGAGATTGTAGCCATGTGTAATATTGGTGTACAGATGTCTCTCATGCTGGCAGTAATCCTGATAAGAGGGCAGGGTTGCCAGTAAATATCATGGAGGTTTGCCCTCAAACCCCTGTGATGTGTCATACATGTAGCACAGGAAGTGACAGCATGCTTTGTGTCCACTGTTAGTGACACAGAGGTGGGTCTTTTTCTGGAGCATATATATTGCACAGCACACCCAAAAGTTAGTCAGTCAAAGAGAGTAAGAAGGGTGATGTTCAAGGTTAAGCTGGTCAGAGTGGCACGTGACAATCTACTACACACTGTGACCAGGGACCTGGCACAGCTGGTGATCTCCATTAGGGGAGAGGTGGGAGAGCAACTCGATTAGAGAGAGAGGAGGAACCTTCTGCATGGAGTACCTTCACGAAATGTGCGGCTAAGTGTCGGCCGCTATGATGGGCAGTCTGCCAAGTAACATACAATTAAAGATGCCCTGGTTCAAGATACCCTTCGTGTGTGAGTCTGGAGTTATTCCTCAGGAAGATGCACCAAGGAGTTCCCCGTCAGATACTCCTCCCTGCTGCCGTAGGGATCCTGATGGGGTGGAGGCGCTGTACCAAATGTGAGTAGGACTCAGGACACTACCTCAGTCGCCTGTCATGGTGATATTCCCCATTACCAACCAGCGGGAGACTCAGGAGTCCTGTTGCCAGCAGGTGCACCACAACACACATACATGTAATTGGGAGCAGATTACACCTACAGGGGCCAATATGAGATTGGGTGGGGGTCTGACCGTTACACTTTTATAAAAGTTCCTGGTGCCCATGTCTATATTGCACTTTCATCCATGCCCAGCCAGCACTTACCCAGCACTTACCCACTAACCATCTATATGGCATAGAGACTGAGCAATTATGTTTTATGAACTAATCTGATGTCACTCAATTCAAAGTCGGGGAATGGGGGTTACACATGGTTAATTTAAATATAAATCACAAGCTGAAAGTACCCGGCGTGGCTCTGGAATTTTAAAAGACCAAAAAAATACTTACATTTATAAATAATTAAATTTTTTCGTTTCTCAATGAAAAAATAATATATATTTTTATTCTAATGCTGTTGGATAAACTATAATATACTTTCTACCCCCTTTGTATCTAAAGCCCTCTCCCGCCTTTAACCTTTTTCACTGACTGCCCCACACCTCTGGAATGCCCTTCCCCTCAGTACCCGACTAGCACCCTCTCTATCCACCTTTAAGACCCACCTTAAGACACACTTGCTTAAAGAAGCATATGAATAGCACTGTGGATATTCTAAACACGATACATAATGCTTGGCCCCCTGCAGACGCACTTACCAGAACTCCCTCCTACTGTCTCTGTACGTTCTCCCTACCTACCAATTAGACTGTAAGCTCCTCGGGGCAGGGACTCCTCTTCCGAAATGTTACTTTTATGTCTAAAGCACTTATTCCCATGATCTGTTATTTATATTATCTGTTATTTATTTGATTACCACATGTATTACTACTGTGAAGCGCTATGTACACTAATGGCGCTATATAAATAAAGACATACAATACAATACAATACAATAATTTATTATTTTCCATCAGGCGCAAAAACATACACATTTTTTCCAGTTCCCACTCTAGAGCATCCAACAAAAAGTTGCTCATGTGCAAAATATGGATTTTCAAAATACTTGAAGTGACTGTCCTTGAGATTTATTAATTGACATTGCAAAGGCAGCTTCACTGGAAACTGAAGTTGTTTGAATTTGAAAGGAATGTCGGTAGGAATGAGTGTGATTCTTGGTACTGTATGAATATGTCTTTTCCCTTAGCACAGCCTGTTAAAATTGTGGCTTCGATTACATTAGGCAAAAGCTTTTTGACTATTATTCGAGTTCAATTTTTGTTGTATTTCTATGTTGATTGCATTGAGACAATTGTTTTTTTGGAGCAAGAATTGCCCTTTCGATAATTTGTATTTTTTAAATGTATTAGTATGTTTGGAAAGACTCTGGGGCCGATTCACAAAGCAGTGATAAGTGTTTTTTAATGCGATAAATTCCCTTACAGTGCAATACGTCCTTGCTCAGCTATTCACAAAGCAGCGATAACAGTGCAGTATCACACTATGGGCCTCATGCACTAAAGGTTCATAAAAAAAATCACCGGACCATTTAAATCACCGTTTTTATGAGCGTTGCTATTGGGGTATTCAGAAAGCCTTCCTTACCTGTCATAGTAAAATTCCCAAAACGGGTGATTAGCCGGTGATCTGATGAACGACCCTCTGAAAAGGCCTTACCCGGCGAGTTGTATCTGCTGCAGAGAGAGCTGCTCTGAGAGAGCCATCTCGCCCGAAATGTATGTGTATAAATTTTAAATTTGTTAATAGTTTAGATGAGCAGTGGGTCTCCTGAGCTGAACCGCACTGGTTTCAGCCTCAGGGACCCCCTACTTCCAGAGATACAGGCCCTGTTATGGGGTGCTGGTATCTCCTATGCATTTTATTCCCATAATCACGTGACATGGGCATTTAAATGCATAGGAGATACTGGCACCCCATAACGGGGCCTATATCTTGGGAATTAGGGGGTCCCTCAGGCTATCCGCTATGGTAATGAAGTTTACTGTAAATGCATTTTTATTGCATAGTATTCATACCAGGGGTCTCTGGTGCTAATATTAATGGATATCAGCTCCAGAGATTCCCAGCATCAATCCTATGCAGGAAAAATGCATTTTTTTTCTAAGTCCCATCTCACCGCTTCTCTGCAGGTTTCCAACACCTTTAAGCCATCTTTTTCTGGTGTGAGGGTTTTGTGATAAAATCACCATTCTAGAGCGGTGATAGGCGTTCATAGCCAAATCACAATTGCACGAGTTTAGGAACATGCCGAAAAGCGGTGATAAGTGGCGTATCACCGCTGCCTCTGTGATTTTTTTTATGAGCAATTTTTTTTGAGCGATTCAGCCTTTTATCACCACTTACTGAATAGCAGTAGGCATTTTGGGTGATAAGTGCTTGATAAGTGGCTTATGAATGCTTACTGCATAGGCCCCTATAATTGCTTTTTATCACCCATAAACAATCAATGAAAACAAAGTCGTACGATAGGCCAAAAAATGGCTAATCCGCCCTTTTTTGCCAGTAACTGCTATTCACAAAGCAGTGATAAGTTTATTGTACTATAAAAGCTCACCATTTCTTTTCACCAGCTTAAGGCTGGAGCAAAAGAGATGGAAACATGCATAAAAGCACATTTTTATTGCACAGCATTAATACAAAAGGCCGGTAGGGGTCTCCGGGTGGTTCCCGCGGGTAGTCCCCATGGGTGTCCAGGGTCCTTGGATGGTCCCTGCAGGTGGTTCCTGCAGGTGTCTGGGGGTCCTCGGGTGGTTCCCGCAAGTGTTTGGAAGTCCTCGGGTGGTCCCTATGGGTGTCTGAGTGCCCTTGGGTGGTCCTAAAAGGTGTCTGGGGGTCAATGGGTGGTCCCCATGGGTGTCCAGGGCCCCTCGGATTGTCCACACGGGTGTCTGGGGGCCATCGGGTGGTCACCGTGGGTGTCTGGGGGCCCTCTGGTGATCCCCATGGGTGTCTGGGGGCCCTCCGGGTGTCCCCGTGGGTGACCAGAGGCCTCTGCGTGGTCCCCGTTGGCCTGCGGTACCAATCTGATGCACAAAAAAAATTGTCCAAAACTTTGAAATAAATACACCCCCACCCCCCTCCTCCACACACAGTACAGTAATGGGCAAAATTGCTATTATCCAGATATAGATAATCGTGCATTTGCCTATTTAAAATAAAACATTAACCAGCAGAAATAAAGTAAATAAAACTTGCACTTACCCCTGCCATCCTGCCAGGTGGAAGGCCGTCCTCATCCTCATTACTGTCCATGTCCTCTGTTGCCAGCAAGAATACAATAAAAAATACAACCTAATGGCCCCTAACCCCTTAATCACGTTAGTGGTTAGTAACCGCTATAGTAATTAAGGGGTTAACCCACCCTCCCCCACTACCCACCCAGGAGGCCTTACCACCCTCCCTAGGCAACTACCCCAACCCTCCACCCATTCATTGGTACAGTGGGTACATCAAGATCATATAATATGGGCATGATTTGCCACTATAGCAATAAATGGTGAAGCTAAAAAAAACAGACCCAAACTAAAACACATTGCATAGAAAAATAAATACATTACAAATGCCAATAAACAAATTGATTGGCACAGTGGGTAAATAATGCCCACATAATATGGGCATGATTTAACACTAAGGCAGTCAATGGTCAACCTAAAAAATAAACAACCACTAACAATATCCAATGCAATCAAAACAATCACCAAATAAACAACAATAAACAAGTAAACACCACAAAATGACCAGCACTCAATTAAGCAAACACCAAATAAACACGAGAATTAACACCAACAATTTTAACAATTAAAAACCAAACAATAAAAAATCAACAGAAATAAACAATTGAAAACACCACAAAAATTTGCTTTAATTGAAAATCAAAACACAAAAAAATAGCAGAAATATTTCAAAGCAATAAACAAAAATACATTAAAAAAAAATACAAGCAAGCATTTGCCAAAAAAAAGCATTGCTTGTCACTGTATGTATGTATAGCCCTAAAGGGGCATACATAAATACATTGGCAATCAATGGGCAATAAATAAAATACAATGAAAACCTGTAAAAGAAAAATAACATACATTCAGTGTTCAGAGCAACGTGGATCAGGTAAAGTCCAAATTCCTTTTCTTCTTTCTTTATCTTCATCTGTTAGTTGTAATCCATGTGGTTCTTCTTCTTCTTCTCTTCACTGGGGAGGAGGTCTTCAGCTTCTTGGCGTCAAATGAGGCTGCACATGCTTTATACGGCCGGTGACATCACATTTGAGGGGCACATGGTTCCTACGCCATCTGATTGGCTGGGCTTCCTTTCCCTTTAACATGACATCACCAAACCCACAATGGCAACAGTCACATGTTATTTCAGTTTAAAACCAGAGACAGCCCATAAAACACAGACAAAGCTCAGTTTTAGCACATCCAGTGAAAATCATACACGGTACAGTGCCTAAATATATATTTAGGCACTGTACCGTGTATGATTTTCACTGGATGTGCTAAAACTGAGCTTTGTCTGTGTTTTATGGGCTGTCTCTGGTTTTAAATATATAATGCCATGCTCAGTAGCACTCCTCTGTGACACTCATATGCTTATATATATGTTGTGGTTATTTTGGGGGTTCAATAGGAGCTTGTTAGGTGTCCAGTATATTTTACATGTTATTTCAGACAATGAGATTGTGAGATGTATATCCCCAATCTGATTGGTTATAGTAGACCATTCATTCAATATGTGTTATAGGGGGGTATAGTGCTTGTTGGGAGCACAGGGGGTGGTTGGGTTATGTATTGGTGGGTAGTTCATATTGCAATGTTTATTGGGGGCAATTGCCCCCAATAAACCTGCTATTGTGCCTTAACCCCTTTATTGCCTTAGCGGCTATCCACTAAGGTAATGAAGCTGCTTTAATGTAAATTTTTAAATAGTGTACAGGAGCAGGGGGTCTCCTGAGCTGAACCGCTTTGATTTCTGCCTTAGGGACCCCTGCTTCCTGAGTTACAGGTCCCAGTATGGGGCATCAGGTGCCGGTATCGTCACCATTTTGAAATTGTCCACGTCACGTGGCCGTGGGATTTAAATACTGGAGGAGATACCAGCACCCCATACCAGCACCTGTAACTCAGGAAGCAAGAGGCTGAAATCAATGCAGTTCTTCTCAGGAGACCCTCTGCTCCCGCACACTATTAATAAAAATGTTATTAAAGCTGCTTCATTACATAGCAGATAGCCGTTACGGTAATGAATTTTTTAAAAATTGTTATTGGGGTTTTGATAATAGTGTACATGAGTAGGGAGACTCCTGAGTTGAACCGCATTGGTTTCAGCTTCGGGGACCCCCACTTCCTGAGATACAGGCCCCGTTATGGGGTGCCGGTATCCCCCTGCAGGATTTAAAAACCCACGGTCATGTGACGAGGGAGATTTAAAAGCACTGAGGATACTGGCACACCATAACGGGGCCTGTATCTCAGGAAATAGGGGGTCCCCGAGACTGAAACCAATGTTATTCAGCTCAGGAGGCCCCCTGCTCATGTACACTATTATCAAAATCATTATTTTTACTGCACTCCGCCGCAGGGTTTATGGGAGTTGTAGTCCTGCTATTTCACATCCCAGGAAGTCTCCTACAGAAGTAAGAGGGGCCCTGCTACACTGGCAAAAGCTCTATTATCCAAATCTGGATAATAGGAATATTGACCATTATTGTACTGTATGTGTTGGGGTTTGATAGGGAGTGATTAGGGGGTTAATATTTACATTTGTATTGTATTTCACTTAATGGTTTTTTGAATGGGGAAAAGCGCTAATAGCCATCTTTGGCTAATAGCACTTTTACCCATTCCGGGGTGGTGTTCTTGGTACAGGGAGTGGGTGAAGGTGGTAGTTGCCCCAGGATGGTGTTTAGGCCTTGCCGGAGGGTATCACGATGGATTAACCCCTTCATTACCATAGCGGTTGTAACCGTAGAGGTTATGAAGGGGTTAACTTCTACTGCCACTCTCCTGCAAGGCCTAAACACTCACCCTGGGGCAACTACAAGCTTATCCACCCCCTGTACCAATAACAAAGCAGTGTCTGCTATTTAACCCCTTCATTACCTTAGCGGTTAGCGCAAAGGTAATGAATCTGGCTGCAATTTTATTTTTACTGCGTAAGATTGAATACAGGGGCTGCCGGAGCTGAAATAAATATTTAGGTCAGCTCCAGTGGCCCCTGGAGACCCTCGAGGACCTCCGGATAACCCCAGAGTATCCATCCTATTCATTAAAAATAAAAAAACTCTGGGGCATGGCCAGGACGCCGAAGAGGATGGTCGTGTAGGGGAGGAGCTCCTCAGACCCGTGCATAAACCCACCAATATAGGCACTTTTTCCCCCAAAATTCCCTCCTCAAAAATTACCCCCTGGACTACAAACCTTGCACATATGGCTGGCAGACAAAAAGCCCAATCGACTCAGGGAGTCACCAAATATTTCGCCCCTTCCCCACAGAGCTCAGAGGCAGGATCCAAAAACCAAGATGGTGCCGGCTCATCTAACCCACGAGGCCCCAAGCACGCAGCATCAGATCAGGACCGATCTGAAGAGCTTCCCCTGACAGAGGAAGGGGTCACCCGCGAGTACATGAAAGAACTCATGGCCTCAATGTTAGACAACCTACATACCTCACTGCAGGCAGACCTAAGAGCCGCAGTCACCGAACTGAAACTGGACATAACAGGCCTCACTGAGCGCACATCGGCCCTGGAGGCTAAAATGGCGGACACTGCACAAGCTCAGGAATCAGCTGCAAACGAAATCTATCGGCTAGGAGCAGAGGTACAAAGCCTCCGTGAAAGCCTGGAAGACCAAGAGAACCGCGATCGGCGGCAAAATATTCGGGTACACGGTATCCCAGAATCGGTGCCCCCCGGTCAACTAAAAGCCTACCTCTTGGATTTCTTCACCTCAATATGCGGGGACCTGGAGCACAAAGACTTCGAAATGGACAGAGCCCACCGCACATTGGGACTGCGGTCTGAGGAACCGAACCGGATGAGGGACGTCATTGTCCCCTCCATAGGAACTCTGTAAAGGAACAGATAATGGAGGTTTGCCGAGCCAAGGAGCCCATCACGTTCAAAGAGGACCCCTTACAAATATATAATGACCTCTCCGAAACCACGGTCAATCGCCGCAAGGAGCTAAGACCCCTAACTATCTTATTGCGAGACAATGCGGTCAAATATAAGTGGGGGTTCCCATTTAAGCTCCTGGTGCAGCGAAACGACAAATCCCTCTCCATCAAGCATCCGGAAGACATGGAACAATTTGCCAGGGCGCTAAGCCTTACACCCCCTCTTAGCTGGAGTGCAGAAACCACTGGACCCGATGCGGCGGAACCCCCGATCAGAGCATCAGAAAGGCTAGCGGGGCAGAGGTACCAGAGAAATAAATAAAGAAATCAGGTCCCTACCCTTTGCTCTACCCAGAAAACAGAACCATAGACTAGCCCAGCCGTCCACCGAAACCGAGCAGCAACCGTGAAGCAAGCGCCGTCGATCAGCAACCTACCATCACGTCACCACCTAGAGGAGGGAAGCAGCCAACGAGAAAGAGCACCGCACCCAAACCCAACCCCGACGTCCCTTACCCAGCAGCGCCTGCCTGATAAGATGGCCGAGGATCGAAGCGACCAGAGGCGTTCAGCCGAGCTGCACATCTGAGGAGACGGAGGCGGGAGAGAGAAGGGGCACACCCCGACCTCTCTTGCATTCTTTTACTCCCCTGCTCATTGCTTATCCAGCCTTTTGCGCGGCACTATCGGGGTCAAAAGCCCTAGATAAGTAGCCGATACCCCCCGAGAACAGCGACCTCCGGGTGAAGGGCGGGAAGCCCCAACAAGCGTGAGTACTTGACACCCGGTAATCCGGTATAGCCCATCTGGCCAAAATCCTGCTGCCCAGGCAGACCTGAGTAAATGTGGGGTGGCGCTCCACGAGTTTGAATTTGGGCCGAGCACCTGGGGGTCCTAGGTAACTAGGCCATAGCGACCTCGGCACCTCATTAAACAAATAAAAGCTTAACTTCTAACTCACAGATTAAAAAATGCTTCCCTGGTTAGATAGCAGGCCGAAATATACACCTAGATCTGCCATTTATCATGCTATAGCGTCTAACCCCCCCGGGCTGATATTATATGCGAGTTTGTGCTAATACGTTTGACTTTTGGAACCGATGCTAGCTATTGTGACTCGATGAACAATTGGAATGAGCTTCACTATGCTGGTGCCTACATTTCTATATTAGATTGCAAAGGACTGTTTTCCACCCTTACCAATACCTAAACAGTCATGGGTACCTTATAAGATTGTTATTACACGTGTTGTTAACCATGTTAATATGTTTGAAGGTGACTATCGTCATTTAAGCTGTTAAATATGTTGCTATGTTAAACACACAGAATGGACACAGGTAGACCTGCGGTCCGTGCAGTCATGATTAACCACCACTGTAGCAGTAACTGCAGTCATGTCAGAATTGAATGTTGCCTATAACAGGTACCAAAGCAACCCAAGTATGCCCACCCCCCTATCCCTCCCCCCTTTACCCCCCCCACACGGAACATGTCACCCCTCCCCTCCATGTTGCCTCGAGCAGCACAAGAGATACAAGCATACCGAATCAACCATGCGCACAGATCTCTGTGCGGCCAGAGCCACTCAGACACACAGGGTCATAGAATATATATACCACAGAGGTGGTGAACAAAGTAGAACCAAAACTAGGAGCCCCCTTTCGTGCCCCTGCCCCCGTCCCCTCCCCCCCCTACCCCCCTGATATTACATGCGAGAATGCGCTTATACGTTTAACTCTTGGAACTGACGCAAGCTACTGTGATTTGACGAACAACGGGACTGAACCTCACTATGCGGTTAATGGCATTGATATGCTAAAATGCAAGGGCCTGTCCCTCACCCCCACCAATATATATATAACCATGTGTACCTGATAAGAATGTTATTGGATGTGTTGTTAATCATGTTACTAGGTTTGACGAAGGTAACTGTCGTCAGTTAGGCTGTTAAATATGTTGTTATATTAAATATACAGAATTGACACGGGTAGGTCTGCGGACCATGCAACCCTGACCAGCCCCCATTGTAACAGTAATTGCTGCCATACCAGAGTATAAAGATACCTGCAACGAGGGTCAAAGCTGCCCAACAACACCCCTCCGCTACCCCTCCCTCCACGGAACATACCACACCTCCCCTCCATGCTGCCTGGAACTATACAAGAGATACATGGTTACTCCAGTCAACCATGCACACAAACCTCTGTGGGACGGGAACCACCCAGACACATAAGGTTGTAGACTGCAAATACCACGGCTGTGGTGAACAAAATATAGCCAAATTAAGAACCCTCCCCCGCACCCCGGCCCCCCACCACACCCCACCCTCCCTCCCCCTCCCTTCCACCCCCCTCCTTCCATCCCCCACCATACTCACCCCCACCCTCCCTAAAAAAAAAACACCACCCCTCCTGCTCCCCTCACCACCCTTCCCTCTCCCACCATCTCTCCCCCCTCCCCACCCCTTAGAGAGCTAACAACAGAAAACTTATAATTCACCACGGATGTGGGGGGGGGAAAAGTGCTATTGAAAAAACTCTAGAGGGTCTGGCCCCCTCTGATGACCACCGGTCGTTGACGCCGGAACTACCCCTGAAGGGCATCCCAGCCCAAATGCCGGTCGCCCAGAGACCTGGCGACACTCCGTTAGGCCCTGACCTGGACCTAATCACCTCTTTTCTTTCTCTGCTGGTCCTGTCCCAGCAGATCTTGACCCCCCCCCCTACCCTCCCCCCCCTCACATCTCCTCGGCCCACCTGGCCCATCCTGACTGAAACACATACCTACCCTAGATGTTTGCTGGGATGCAATGAGCCTTTAAAACAAAAAAAATCCAGACCCCCCCCAGTGGGAAAGGTGGGGTCATGGGGTCACATATTACAAGACGACCTGATGGCCAAACCGTCCCCGATTAAGATCAGCTCGCTCAATGTCAAAGGCCTACAAAATAACAGGAAAAGGAGTCTAGCTCTTCAAGATATGAAAAAAGCAGGGGATGACATCATATTCCTGCAGGAGACCCACTTCACATCCCAAGAGCCCCCAAATTTATTCAAAAAAGTGTTCCCAATGTGCTTTTTTGTATAATTTAGTAGTAAAAAAAGGGGGTAGCCATCCTAATCCGACAAGGCACCCCATTCAATCACGTCAAAACAACAGTGGACCCATAGGGTAGATTTTTAGTGGTATACGGCTCACAAGCAGGTTCGGCAATTGCCCTGATCAATGTGTATGCCCCTAATGAGAACCAAACGGAGTTTTTGAAAACAGTTCTCGAGGGCATCGACCCGGGATATTTGTCGTCAATGCTAGTTGGTGGAGATCTGAATATGGTCCTAAACCCTGCTGCGGACAAATCATCCGCAATGGGTCGCCCCCACACAGCCCACTCCCACCACACTGGGAAAAGGTTCAGGGGGATCCTCCATGAATTCTCGTTGGTAGATATCTGGAGATCCCAGCACCAGGGCCAGAGGGACTACACCTTTAATTCAACACCTCACCAGACCTACTCGCGTATAGACTACTTTCTGGCAACTAAGAATGTCCTAGAGGCCTCTATTGAGCCAGACATTGGCCCGATCACCTGGTCAGATCATGCCCCCATCACAGAGACCCTATCGGTGCCATTCGTAAAAGCTACATCCTATTCATGGAGACTAAATGATTCTTTGCTGAACCATCCTGAGATAGAGAGGGAGATCAAAACCTCACTTAAGGATTACTTCTTCTTTAACACAGGATCAGTCTCATCTCCAGCAATCCTATGGGAGGCCCATAAGGTGGCAATCAAGAGATAAATTCATCTCTATTGCATCCCATAGGAAAAAGGTCAAACACAAATTGATTAAGGATCTCACTGATAATATTACCTCACTGGAGCAAGCGCACAAAGCAAACCCCTCAAAGAGAATCTACAAGTCATTAACCGCGGCCAGATTAAATCTTAAACAAGTTCAATTAGAAGATGTAGAGAAAGCCCTTAAATGGACAAACCAACAGTATTACGATAAGGGCAACAAGGCCGATAGACTCTTGGCCAGCAGATTGAGAGACATACAGAAAAGATCCCAAATAACGGCGATCAAGAATAGGTCTGGTGAAATACAGTATAGCGATAATAAAATAGCAGCAGAGTTTACTAAATACTATACCGAATTATATAATTTACGATCCAAGAATAGCCAACCTGAACCAAGGGCTTCAGAATCCATAAAAAAATACCTAGATAAATGCCATCTCCCTACATTAACAGAAGAGGAGAATGCAGTTCTCAACGCGAAGATAACAAAAGAGGAACTAGAAGCGGCGGTAAAGGTATTAAAACTCACTAAGTCCCCTGGCCCAGACGGCTTCACTAATGTCTATTACAAGAGATTTCTACCAATACTCTCCACACATCTAATAAAAATGTTCAACCATTTTATGGAGGGGAATCCAATCCCCACCTCAATGTCTCTAGCAAATCTGGCCATTATACATAAAGAAAGTAGAGACCCGATGCAAGGTGGAAGCTATCGTCCAATCTCCCTCCTTAACAATGATCTCAAGCTATACAGCAAAATACTAGCAAATAGACTAATCCTATTCTACCAAGACTTATAAATATAGATCAGGTGGGGTTTGTCGCAGGCAGGCAAGCCTCAGACAATACTCGCAAAATAATTAATATAATAGACCATGTCCACTCCACAGGAACCAAGGCTATGCTCCTAAGTCTAGACGCAGAGAAGGCGTTCGATAGAATCGATTGGCTATTCCTAGACAGTACCATGTGCAATTTTGGCTTTTAAGACGCATACCTAGAGGGAGTCCGCAGACTCTACCAAGACTCGTCAGCTATGGTAAAACTACGAGGGGGCAACTCGCAGAGATTTAACATTAAAAATGGTACGAGACAGGGATGCCCCTTGTCCCCTCTCCTTTTTGCATTAACTATAGAACCCTTGGCAGCCACAATACGAGAGAATGTAGACATACAAGGACTAGACATTGGACATAATATAAGATATCTCTGTTTGCAGACGATATTATACTCACAGTATCCAAACCCCAAATTTCCCTACCAAATCTCCAAAAAGAACTTAAAGATTTTGGCGAAATATCAGGATACAAAATTAATAGTGACAAATCCGAGGCGCTAAATTTGAACCTGCCAGAGCCAGAGGTGAAACTTTTTAAACTAAATTTTAATTACCGATGGAGTTCCTCATATATAAAATAATTGGGAGTAAATATATCTAGGAACTACCAATCCTTATAACAACATAACTACCCGACCCTATTTCGAAAAATTAAACAAGATCTAGACAAATGGGAAGGATACCAAATTTCATGGATCGGGAGAATGATCTCGGTCAAAATGAACATACTCCCCAGATTGTTATACTATTTCCAGACTCTCCCGGTCCACATCCCTGGCCCAGAATTAAAGACCATTCAAAAACAAATCTTCCATTTTAGCTGGCAGGGTAAAAAACCAAGGATTGCAAGAGCAGTCCTGCTCACCTCAAGGGGAAGAGGGGGCATGGGGGTCCCGGATATAACGAGATATTATCAAGCCACCCAGCTACGGCAAATAGTCGTGTGGAACGCAGACTCAGACCAATATTGCTGGTTAGACATAGAAATGCAATACGACGGCACGCCTTCTCTACCAGCATGCCTATGGTCCCTGAACAAGGAGAATATGCAAAATAGTAAATTTAAATTAGGTTCAATGAGACATACGTTGGAGATCTGGACGAAAGCTAAACTTAAATTCAAACTCACGACCCCCAATTCCCACCTCGTTCCAATTCTCAAAAACCCTAAATTCACTCCGGGTTGTGAGCCTAAACAATTTGATCAGTTTAACTAAAAATATCAGGGCAGTTGCCGACTTCTTGAGCTTCGGGCAGTTCCTGAGATATCAAAGACTACAAAACAAATATGAAATGACAGGACTGAACGTCTTCAAGTACCTTCAGATTCGGCACTTTATCCAAACTTTATCCCCAATGTTGGAATTTCCCCTTCTCACTTGGTTCGAAAGGCTATGCAGAGAAACAGCCCACCAAAAAGGTCTTATAACCCAAATTTACGCAGAATTGGAAAGGGCATCAGACGCCCCCACACATGAATATATGCTCATTTGGGCAGCAGAATTGGATATAGTTATAGACCGAGAGGATTGGGAAAGTATTTGGAAATCAGCCTCAGGAACTTCCATATGTACCACAGTCAAAGAAAATATATACAAAATACTGTTTCGCTGAATCTTACTCCAGCCAGGATAAATCAAATCTACCCCCTGGCCTCCGACCTATATTGGAGAGGCTGCGGACAAAAGGGAGACATGGCCCACATCTGGTGGACCTGTCCAGAAATTCAGAAATACTGGGAAACAATACAAATTATAATAAAAGAGGTTACAGACCTCACAATACCTCTTGATCCACTGACCTACTTATTGGCCAGGCCAATAGAGACTCTGGACCGGCCAACAAGAAAATTAATCTCCTTCATACTGTATTAACAGCGGCCAGGTGTGCGGTGGCGGCCTCATGGAAGAAAATGTCACCCCCCCACCCCCAAGCAAACAGTTAAGAAAAGAATCCATGAGTTAATGCTGATGGAAAAACTAACCGCCTTCCTGAAAAGAACAACAAAATCTTTCTATAAAGTTTGGGAACCATGGCTGACTCGAATAACACAATAAAATAGACCCACACCTAACGTGAACTACGTGAGACATGAGATCTACCCCCACACAGTAAGCTGAGGAGATTGAGGCCTCCCCCCGTACCCTCCCCCTCTCCCACCCTCTTTCTTTTTCTGTTTCCTCCTTCTCACCTGCCCGCTCGACCCAGGACTAGGGGCCGAAGGCTAGACGAGGCTATCCTTATGGAAAAATAATAGAAAACTCTGTATTAGGCTAAGAAATACCTGTAAACCTATAAAGCTGTATGTTGTATAAATGCCTAATAAAAAATTTTGAAACAAAAAAAAAAACTCCTTGTTATGCTTATCGCAATTCTGATCTTGCAACCCTTTAGCTGGCAAGCAAAGAATGCAGGTTTTTATAGTACTATATGCATATCGGCGTTTAGTGAATAGCAGTTTATGGCAAAAAAATGCACGTTTGGGCATTTTTCAGCTACTTCACTACTTCTAATAGCCAGAGTGTTATAGCTCGACAAAAATACGTTTTTGCCCAATATTACACTGCTATCAGAGCTTTGTGAATAGCTACACAATCTCGCAATAAAACAGCATTTATAGTGCATTAATGCACTTATTGAAGTTTAGTGAACAGGCCCCATAGTATTCTTCCAAAAATATATGCAAGTACTATATACAGTATTAACAACTTCTCTTGTAGCCTGAAAAAAATCTATGGGTGTTATACCCTCCAACTGTGCCTATTTAGCAGGTTCTGTACCTACGGAATTGTTTATGTCTCATACCTAATAAAACGAGCTGTTCCTCCAGTATTGTACTACGTATTTGTGCTGATATGTGAAAGTGAAGGAGTGGTGCACTTCCTGACTCCCATAAATTGAAGCTCAGAACAATCTGCTGATTACAGCAGTTTGAAGATCAATGACTAATTTGATAAATGATCAGCATGTTATAGAAAATCTATCACCATTTCTATTTTTTATTTTATATATTACTACAATACTGTATATACAAATAAATAACAAAAATACAAAAAGGGTGCGATATAGCACATTAGTCCTGCCCCTTTTTTTTGCAGACGGATAATGCATTTAGAAAGGTGTCTGCTCCTGCTGGCACGTTGTGTGTCCCGCTACAATGCGCCAGTGGGAGCAATAATGTCTGCTACATCTGTGCTTAAGAATTTTAGTAAATGACCCTTACTTATCAGAAGAAAGGCAGATCCCTGTACTGGAACTCAGTGTTCTTCAACCTTCTTTTGGTGAAGGAACCCCAGAATTAGATTGTGACCCTCGTCCTCATCTCTGACCCCCCCCCACACTATCTCCCTTCGGCTCCCTCTGCCCCTCTCTCTTCTATGCACACACTCTCTCCCCCTCTCACTTACACACACACACTCTTACTCTCCCCCACTCACACACACACACACACACATTCTCACACACTAACTTTAAGGGAGCTTCCGGCGCTGAGAGCACATGCTCTTACCTAATCCTTCCTCTCCCTTCTGTCAGTCGGAAGTTGACGCGACTTCCGGAGCCGATAGGAGCAGGCAGGTAGAGGAAGGATAGCAGCGACAGGGCTGCTGCTCAGCTCTGGAGCCGCCGGGTCACTGCTACATGGGGTGTTGCCATGCCGTAGGGCCTGGGACAGCTGGGAGAGTTGTCCCAGCTCTCCCCCCTGGCAGCCACAGAACCCCTGAGGGGTGCTTGTGGAACCCCGGGGTTTCCGTGGAACCCCGATTGAAAATCACTGCTGTAATTATTTAACTATATAACTTGGCATATTGGATGTAGCAGTAGGGCCTCTTTTCTTTTGTTGTATACATTAGATGAGAATTCCATTAGCATTCTGTTTGACACATATATATATATATATATGTGGAGTGTTTGGGTTTGAGCTGGCATACGTGTGTTTGTAAATTTCAGTTGATAAACAATTGTTTGGAGGTTTGTGACCCCTATCCCTGGTTTTAAGCTCACTCGTCCCACCTTTTAAATAGCAGGTCTTGGGATGCACCTGTGAATAACCAGTCTATTAACACATTTCCCACTTCATTAGAGAGGTAAAGAGAGCGTTTCAAGGTAGTATTATGACCTGTAAAAAGGAGGTTCCTTAGCATGGTTACAGGCCTAAAAATACTTTAGCTAAAGAGTTTGACTAAATGACCCTTATGAGAAGAGAGACGGATAAGTATTTAACTATTTAATTTTCATATTTGATGTAGCCTTGCGCCTTTTTGTCTATTTTTTGTATATTGTACTGTAGATCTGTAGATTTTCATGTGGTGAATGTTGAATGGTTTGGGGTTTGGGTCTTTTTATGAATCTGGATTTATGAACCCCCTTGACAAACTACAGAGTTTGTTTATAAAAATCACCAGGACCATTTTATTGGTAATACCATACAGTACTGTAGCTATTTGTGACATTTACAAATAGGAAGCAATTTTTTAGACATACAAGGCATACATTATTTAATTATCAAAGGCTGCAAAAGGCACTCCGAATATGGATTCTGAAATAAAAAAAACACAGGAAAAGTACACCAAAACAGGCTACTGTATTTCCATATGAAGAATTAATACTGCGATAGATCACAATATCCACTTATAGGTGAATTAAAGTTCCTGCATTTACTGTACTATAAAGCACCTCCTGTCTCTTTTTTTAGAGCTTCATTCACTAAATGTTAACTCTGCTTCGGAAAAAGAGTTGTAACACTGCACACAAACTGTATAATTTATAATGCATTGCTGTGTGTTTTAACGAGCAGAGTGGTGTGGGTGCTTAGTAACATAAGAGTTATGTCAGTTGTTATGAGCAACATAGGAAAATGTTTGCTCTTGTACTGTAGATCCATTCTGGTAAAGGTCTGCTCATTGTTAATCCAAAATGCTTCCCCACCACAGAGGGCTAATGTTGTTTGTCAAGAATTATTTAGAAGTTTTTATTATGTTAAGCAATTCAGTAGTGGCCCTGACTTTATGAATCCATGATGGTGATATCAATGATGAACAATTTAGCAACGGTCTGTAATTATAACTTTTCATGCACAAAGGCACAAAGTGGGTAAAGTGACATCCAGGTTTGAGCCCTGTTGTCTCAATTCCTGAAATTAGCCAGTACACTGCATACTTTGATTTCTGGGTAATCAACACACGCAGGCAGCAGATAGAGATGCACTTTTATTTTATAGTGTAACAGTTATTGTTTAAGTGTGATGGGGAAACAGAGTAAAAATAATTTTACATTTTATGGACAGACTTCTGGTTCCACTTTCTACTTAAAGAAATAATGATTTACAGTATTCTTCAAAGCCTGTCTCTATATGTCTGCTTTCTTAGCATACATAGTGTATAAATATATTACATTATAATATGATCAAAACAGCTTCATGTCAATGTTACAGTTGTGTGAAAAAGAAAGTACACCCTCTTTGAATGATATGGTTTTACATATCTGGACATAACAATCATGTGTTCCTTAGCAGGTCTTAAAATTAGGTAAATACAACCTCAGATGAACAACAACACATGACATATTACACTGTCATGATTTATTTAACAAAAATAAAGCCAAAATAGAGAAGCTATGTGTGAAGCATTTAAACTTTATACTTTATACTTACCATATATGTTTTGTCAATTTGATGTAGCATTGGGCACCCCTGTCTTTTGTTGTATACATTTGCCACGCTCAGTAGCACTCATTTTGGCATAAATATATATTCATGATGTGGTGGGTGTAGGAGTTTGAGCTAGCTGGGAATGTGTGTGTGTTAATCAATTTCTGACTGGTAACAGTTAAATGGAGGTAGGTGGCACCTCACCCCAGAGCTCACCCCTCCCCACCTTTTTAACTTGGGAGGTTCTGGCATTTTGCTGAATGGACAAGACTCACTGTAGTTGCTTCCCTCATACAGAGGTAAAAGGAAGGGTTCAGTTTTAGTGTTAGGACCTGCATTCATTTTGTTAAACCTTGACGTTGGTATGCAGGCTTACAACGCTTTGGCCAGAGGGTTTAACTAAATAACCAAGTAATTACTATTATTATTGAAGTATTTAAACTTTATACTTAATACCATATGTTTTGTCAATTTAATGTAGCATTGGGCACCTCTTTCGTTTGTTGTATATGTAACGGGTATTCCACCCCACCCAATCGCATATATAGTGTGGGTGCGTAGAACATACGGTGTTACCAGGTGTGGTGCATATACCTGCAGGCTCACAGGAGGGCTGAGCCTCCGCCAGTGAGAGCCTGGGGTGAATCCTCTGGAACGTTCTCGGTTTCAGCGCCTCCACCTATGTAGGATTCTATGGGAATGTAGAATGACCCTAACATAGGAACCCACCCAGAAACCACATACTCCAGTATTATGGATAACAGGTTTACTGAATGAACAAATTATACTATTACATCATACTTATAACATCACCACGTTATAACATCCCCACACGGTGCCCACAGCCCCAACCCCTTTGTCCCGTGGTCAGCACTGCCACTATGTGTTAAGAGAATGTTATGATCTGTTGGTGCACTTATAGAGTACCTGCCGAGTGCTCCTGCACTCGGGCCTGCAAGTGACTTCACAAAGGATCTGTCGCTCTGGGATCCCGTCTGATCCGATCCGGTGAATCCTTGCTTGGGGTCCGTCAGGGGCGATCCCACCCTGAAGATAGTCTTTCTCTCTGGGCACAGAATTGAGCCCAAGTCTCCTTTAAGGAAGCGCAGCGTCCGCTGTGTCCCTATCTATCTCTAGCGCTACTGTGACAGGATCCCTAACCTAGGGCCTGTCCCTGTAGCACCACAAACTGGGGAGTGAGGACCTACCTGGGACCTAAGGGATTAACTGGCCTATCTCGCCCTCCCTAGCTCTTCCCGGTCAAGTCTCTAACTATCTTTTACCTAGTACTTGCAGTAACGCACTGCCACCTACTTAGTACGTACAGCAAACGTGCTGCACAACACTGTGCCTGCCTGTCAGACCTCACAGCACTGACAGCCGTGACTCTGACAAGACAGCACTCACACTAAGGGCAGAGTCCCTAACTGAGGCCGTCCCTTATCAATTACCCACTAACCAGATGGGGAGTTGGGGCCTACCCGGGAGAGGGGGACCTTACTTGGTGCAGGAGCTTCACTCACTCCCTACACCCTTCCTTCCCCTTCTGCTCCCAGCTCCAACTGACAAAAACCCTGTCTGCACACAACATTGTTGCAACTCTGCAGCATGAGAATCTGCCAGCTCTATTGGCTTCAATGCTGCCTGTGACAAGGGTGAAAGTGCAGTTCCCAGAGGCTGCTGAGAATTGTAGTTCTTGGTACAGCTCTTTTCTATGGGGACCGCGTGCGCGATCTTTACTGCGCATGTGCGATGCTGTAATGGCCGCCGCTACACTTAACTGCGCCTGCGCAACCTGCGCAACCTCCCAGAGCTCCGGCACACTGGCGATGGCCACCGCTACCCTGGCCAACCTCTGCGCATTGCGCGAACCTCGCGCCGCAACCAAAATAGCGGTCGCCGTCTCCTTCCCCCACTGCCACAGGGGTAAGGTAGGGGGCAAAGGAACATCAGGGAAACCGGGGGTGACCCCCTTACATATACATTTGCCACGCTCAGTAGCACTCATTTTGGCATAGATATATATTCATGATGTGGTGGGTGTAGGAGTTTGAGCTGGCTGGGAATTTGTGTGTAAATATTTGTTTAAGTCCCAAGACCTGGAATTGATGGTTTATTGATTGTTACCAACTTGATTGTCATACTACAAATCCTTAGCACAAGCTTATTTTACATAATACACATGTAGCCAGGTCCCCTCTGGCTTCCCGTTCCTCCAGTGTGCCTCCCCTTATCTTCACGTTGCGGGGGAGTTGCAAGGGCAATCGCGTTGCCGGGGGCTCCCGGTGGCATTAGCTGCAGGGCGCCGCCATGTTTTGTCGGCCTGTGCATGCACAGAAGCAACTAGGCAGCAATGTTGAGATTGGCGTGACAGCTTGCGCATGCGCAGGGGATCGCGCAACGCGGCAACCATTACAGGGTTGCGCATGCGCAATTAAGATTAGCAGCGGCCATTACAGATAGCACACGCGGCCCCAGTGTTGGAGAGGTCCCCAGTGGACTACAATTCCCAGCAGCCACAGGGGCTCCTATACATGGGTTGCCACAGCAGCCAATAGTGTTTAGACCTTCCCCTGAGGAGAAATATATTTGGCGTGCTCAGGACAGGAACAGTCAGTAGGAGCTGGGACACAGAGAGGGGAGGGTGTATATGTGCAGGGAGGCAAGTAGCTTCTGCACTAGGCCAGAAGTCTCCCCTTAGGCCCCAGCTAGGCCCTACTCACCCTCAGCTTGTGGCAGCTACAGGGATGCCCACTAAGATAGGGACAGGGTCCTGTAGAGCAGCTTAAGTGAATGTCCAGCCATGAAGAGCGAATATCCTGGCAACTGTTGTTTGAAGGTGGATCATCCTTTGTGGTACCAGAGGCAGAGACTGTTCAGTGGTGGATCACTCTATGCGGGAGCCATCCATCACAGAGGTGTATGCGACGTGGAATCGTCCTTCAGGAAAGGGATCCCAAGTACAGATCATCTGCGTGCCTGGGTGTGGACACACCCGTCAGGTACAGTCAAGTCACCAAATGCACCAACCTCATCTCATCTAAGTGGGCAGCGCTGTCTCACACTTGGGTGGGAGGGGGACACTTGGGACTCTTGATATATGGTGTGGGGTTACGGCCCAGTGAGGCCAGTGTTACAGAGGTGACACTAAGGTTGTTGATGTAGTGTTATGTTCTTTATCTGCACATATAATAAACTGTTTACCATAACCTGGTGTATGTGGTTACTGTATGTGGGTCCTGTGTCAGGGGTCATTCTACACTGTAGAATCCTGCACAGGTGGATGCGCTGTAAGTACGTTCCAGGATACACCCCATGTTCCCATCAGCGGAGGCTCAGGCTGGTATTCCCCACACCTTGTAATACAGATATATTCCCACACATGTCCCTATCTGCGATTGGAGGGGGTGGGGGAACTGTGTTACACACCTATATGCCAAACAATGGTTAGTTGACTAGTTTGGGGGTTTAACCCATTAGGTACCATAGCAGATATGAAGGCATGCATGATTACTTAGGGATTTTTTTTTTTTTTTACTAATCTACGGTTTACAATAAGATTTTCTATATGGCAAAGGCCTTATATATTGCTAAATTGGGCTGCTTCGGCACCCAGGACTGGTCATGGGGGAGATTAAAGTTAAATTCTCTTCCAAACTTTGGAGCATACACAGTAGAATGCAGGGTGAAGAGAGTGTTTAGCGAAAACAGCCCTTTTCAATTTAGATTTGGCATTCAGACAAAAATCCACTGAAATTCTTCGGGTCTTCACCCTATATAGAATTACAAAAAGAGGGCTTTGGATTTTCCTTCTATATACATTAGAATATTTCCCTAAATACAGTAATCATTATATTAAAAGGTTCTGACCTTACGTTGGTTTTTGATTTATTAGGGGATGTGATCAGAACCGTATGTATATTTTTACCATCATAAAAATACAGTAGTTTCTGATATGTCCTTGTTTCCTATAATACTGTATATACTCATCAATATCGATAATACGAAGTAAAAGCACTTATTTAATATAATCTTTGTCACATACAGTATAACTATATCAGGTTATATTTGTATATGCCTGAAGAAAAGTTTGGTGATGTTAAAAACACATTGATCATCTTCATTTCCATTCATTGCACAGTTTGTTCCTGCACCAATTAAGTAAAGAAAAACTGACTTTTTAGCATGTCATAATGTATGATTCCTAAGTACACTAATTCTACTGAATCAGAAAGAAAGTACTGATTGAGAACACTTTGGTCTTTATATAATATTTCCGCTATTTTAGTGAGCTGGCTCTCTGGGAAGGACGGACGTTTTGAAGAAGGGCACCGGTGAAATTCTAAGAGTGGCTGTGGTTTGTTGATACATGAAATTATATGATTTGGAAGAGCTGCAATAATTTCCCACAAATTCAAGAGTAGTGAAAACAAATGGAAAATGTGGAAAGTATGTTGTATTAGTATAGCATACTGTAGACAATACTATCTTTCCAATGAATTTGAAGAATTAGAGGGACATAGTTACTACATACAGTAGATGGAATAGCAGCAGTATTGAGTATTACATTTGAAAGATTGAGTAGAAATGAGAGCTAAAAAAATGCTGTTTAGAAATGCAAGCTATTAAAGAAAAGTAGGTAATTTCTACGGTAGACAGCTTTTGCATTTAATTTATTAACAGTGACAGAAAGTATGATACAGAAAGTACAATAATTTGAGAAAAATTACACTCATCAGCCCTTCTGGGATTGCAGGTAACGGTTTAAATTAAGGTCCGGATACATCAAGCTCTGCTAAAACAGCGTTAATATCGTACCTGGCCAAGCACAAAAAAACGCATCTTATTACCACAATTTTATGATGGAAATCACTAAAATTGCAGTAAAAATGTAGTTGGGTGCAATATTTAACCCAAATCCACGCTGCAGCAATTAACGCGACCATTAATAACGCATGTATTACCGAATCGTGTACAAATTAATAATATACTGGTATGTCATGGGCTTCTGTAATATCTATTATTACAATACCCTATGATCAAAATTATATAACCCCTTAGATAACTGTGGCTAGCAAGGTATACTATAGGCACCAAAGGGTTAATACACACACAAATACACTGCCTTCCCCCTTGGCTACCTTAGTGGCTAGTAAAGCAATTGCCTTGCTAAGGCAAACAAGGGGTTAAAACCTTACCACCCCCTCACAGCCTTGGGAGGTCTAAATACCTGACCACTTCCCTCACTAGACTAATGGGCAATAGCCCTATCAACCAAATGTGGAAAATAGGGCTTTTGACCATTCACAATAAGAATAAAAATACATCATACCAAAGTAAAAAAATTCAAATATAGTTGGGAAAATACATGCCAAAGAAATCAACATTGCAATTGCCTAAATCCATGAATTGTCACTGTCTACACTTGGGCCCTGTGAATGGGGGTCTAGATAGCTACACTAAGAATCAATAATGTCTAGTTGTAAAAATTGGATTACGTATCACAGCTGGGAAAAAAGCCGTGCTCATTTTCAGGGATGAAGGCCATGGTAACGTTCAGGGATGAAGTCTCCAGAACAAATTCAATAAAGATGGCCAAACAAAGTAATAAAAATTAGTGGGGGTTTCCGGTGACGTCACCGAGTATGGATGTGTGAGAGAAGAGCTCCGTGGACCCACCAGCATTAAAATACCAAATACCACTCTTCCACCTAAAATTCACCCATTTTTTTGGGATACCCAGCTTAAGCAACAGAAGGAGAATGTCAAACAAAACTAAAAGGATCACAAATCAGGCGGTAACGAAGTACTTTTCGCCTCCTCAAAGAAGCTTAGAAGAGCAGAGTGACTCCCAAGATGGCGTCGGAGCACGCAGCCCTCACGCACTGCAAAGTAAAACCACACGGACGAAAGAAGCCCCGCCAGCATAGGAGCCCGTAACGAGATCATACCTCGAGGATCTCTTAGAATCCATGCATGATAAGATACATGCCTCCTTACAAGCGGATCTGAAGATGGCGGTGGCTGACCTTAAGCAAGAGATATCGGGTCTTGCTGGTAGAACATCAAGCCTGGAGGGCAAATTGGAGGAAACCCACACCCGCCAAACCGAGGTGGAAGACTAAATCACCCAACTAGGGGATGAAATCCTGTACCTAAAAGATAGCCTGGAGGACCAGGAAAACCGGGACAGGCGGCAGAATCTCTGCATCCCGCATGTCCCCGAGGCGGTTCTACCTGATCTCTTCACCTCGATATGTGGTAACATAGAAGACAGAGTTCTGGAGATTGACAGGGCCCACCGCGCCCTGGGCCCATGCTCAGAAGATCCTAAACTCAGGTGAGATATAATTGTCAGGCTCCACAGCTATACAACAAAAGTGAGGATTTTCTCGTCCTGTCGCGGAAAGGATACCCTGAATTTCCAAGATGAGTTTCTCCAGATCTTCAATGATCTCTCAAAAATTACCATCAACCGCAGATGAGAGCTGAAGCCCCTAACTACTTTTCTCCGAGACAGGGAAATAAAATACTGCTGGGGTTTCCCATTTAAACTGATTGCTAACAACAAAGGAAAATACCTGACCCTCCGATGACCCGAAGACATGATCTCGTTCGTCCAAGCCTTGGGCCTGACACCTCCGCCTACCTGGATGGATGACTCACCAATGGCGTCCTCGGAAGCAGAGGAAAACAAGAGCGATACTTCCCGACCTCCGCGGAGAACAACAACGCTCCAGCAAACCAGGACCAAGTGAGGTCATCTCAACAGCTCCAGTACCTCGCCGCTCTATCTTTGATCCCCGTGGTCGATCCCGGACCGAATATCGACTGGAAGCCCTCGACCGAACAACACCGCGGTGGCTCCCACGCATGTGAACTCCCTCGAACACCACCACACCAAGATGAGCGGGCGCCTTGGCCCCATGAGGGGAAACCCCGACACCACCAGTCTCCTCGTGAAACCTCCATACTGCATACCTGCCCACTGGATTACCAGAGGAAGCGTCCGCCTGCTGTCAGTATAGACCGGGATTACCGTTCTCCATGGAGGATGGGCTCCCGCAGTGCTTATCCCTTCCCCCCCCCCTCTTGCTTGGAACCTTCTCCAGTTGCTATCAGATAAATGGGTCAGGCGTGTTTTGGAGAGGGGAGGGTTAAGGAAACACACGCAGGACCAAGGGGACAACTAACTGTGAGTACTTTACCATCCGCCCTGTCAATCTCTACCCTGGAAAGGGAAAAGCCGAGCGGTTACTAGCCCACACTCAGTGTGCACCCCATACCCACCCCTATATGCATAACTGCCAGAAGCTGATTACCTTGAGCTTTCGAGTGCTCACCTAAAATGTTCTTTCTGTTTTCTTGTTCCTTCCCTTTCCCCTCCCCCCCGTGTATTTAACCGCAGTGATGGTCGCTTCACAACACATCCCACATATTGTTATATATGTTGTGCTATTTGTCACTGCAAAGTCATAGTGTTCCTTAAGTAAATTCTAGGTGACACTGTATATGCAACAAAAAACTACCCCTGTGCGAAGTTTAGGTGATTGCTGCAAGTGACTTACTCCCTCCCTTCCCCAATTAGACACCGATCCTTTGATTAAAATAAAACAACACAGCAGCATATCAAACGACTCAGAGTACCTCCGCTTCCAAGCTGTTACCTCCTAGCTCGCCATGCCAATTGACCAACGTCACTATTATTCCCTTCTCTGCTCCCCCCTAGCCTCCCCCTACTCCCCTTCAAGAACACTGACCCCTTCACCCCCTCAAAGATGTGCTCTCGCCAACTCATCAGTAAAACCCAAATGTACCATGGGTCATCCAAATAACAACATGCCTAAATATTGTGCACTAGAAACACTTTTTATATGTATGTTGATGACGACAGTACCTGATGCAAAGTTATATGCTGATGATTGTTTCACAAAAGAGTCAGAACCTAAACATATGTTTGTCCAAGCATCCCACCTTCCCCCCCACCTCCCCCCCACACCTTTCACCCACTCCCCACCCCCCCCCCCCCCTTATATGCCTAAATGTTGTGCACTAGAAATACTTTTTAGATGTAAGTTGATGTTGACAGTATCTGATGCAAAGTTAGGTGCTGATGATTGATACACAAAAGAGTCATAACCTGACCATATGTTTACCCAAGCATCCCACTCCCCCCTCATCCCCCCCCTTATATGTCAAATACTGTGGACTAGAAATATTTTTTATATATATGTTGATGTAGACAGTACCTGATGCAAAGTTATGTGCTGATGACTGGTATACAAAAGAGTCAGAACCTAACCATATGTTTATCCAAGCAAAACCACCCTCCCCCCACCCCTTCCCCCTACCCTCCCCTTCCATCCTCTCCCCCCCCTATCCTCCCCTTCCCATCCTTTCCCCCCATACCCTCCCCTTCCCACCCCCCACCCCCCCCCTCTCCCTCCCCCCACCGCCCCCTCTCCCTCCCCCCTCCCTTCCCCCTCCAAGAGGCGCTATACCCATCCCACCCATAAAGCACAAATATACCAAATGCAATCCACCCTACAGTTTACCCTACTATTATGCAATGGAAACGTTCAGCTTATATGGTGTATGTGACAGTATCTGATGCAAAAGTTATTTGTTGTTAACGATGTTTATTATACAAGAAGATCAATTCTCTACCAACCGTTTATCTATATACTCCTCCTTTCTGTCCTCACCGCTCCCCCCTCTAATACTTCCCATCCCTCTCCCCCCTCGCCCTCATCCCCCCCTCCCCTCATCTCTCTCTCTCTCTCCTTCCCTCCTCCCTCCCCTCTTCCCCCCCTCCCTCCTCCCCCCCCTACTCCCCTCCTCTTTCTCCCTTCCTCCCCTCCCCCCTTACAAAAGACATATGGCTTTACTGCCCAAACAGGTGAAGTCCACATCCTACGCCCACTATCGGCAGTGCCAATCGTGCTATAACTAAGCAAAACACGGTAACCAAGAGCGAGACTACGGTCACTCAGACATAAAGACCTGCAAAACGCCAGTCACAAATATACACTGGCGACACACTTTATTCGAGCTCGGCTAGTCCCACGAATTCGGGTATACCCGGGTGTATTGAGGTTTGTGACTGTTTTCTGCCCGAGTGCATTGAGGTATTTTCCAGGCAGGGATTGAAGCATTTTATTCCCGCTGGCTGCAATACTGCACAGTATATATATATATACTGCATTACAATTCATGAATTTATGCCATCTGGAAGACACGCGAAGCATTGCAGCCTATTAAATCCCAATCATTATCATTTAACAGATCAGCCGCCCGTCAGCCAGGCATGAACCATGGCTGGGAAGGCAAACGCAACGGGGCTTGTCAGAGGTGAGGAGCGGCGCATTTCAGGTATCTGCCAGGTACATACTGGGTATTTGCTAGAATAAAGTGTGTCGCAGCAGTACATAAACTCCCTTCTTTTACTTCCTGACCCCCACCCACCCCACGCAGGTGTCCTAATACAAAGAAGAGTATGGTCTACATTTGTATATATGTTTACGGGTCCATGCCTTCCTTCGCGTCTGTACCCGCGTTATCGGATTACCCCCATCGGGCCTTCAGCCCGAATGCCGGCAATTAACCCTGGCTACATTTTTTGGAGGCCTCCTGCAGGCCTATTCCTACTTTCTCTTCATCTGCTGTTACTGTCCCAGCATATCTTTTCCCCCTCCCACCACTCCCCCTTCTCCCCCCAGTCTGCGAACTATGGCTCTGTCTCCTCAGCCATAGAATTATACTTCTACCCACTCAGTAAAGTAATTATACAAGACCCCTCTAATGGGAAAAGAGAGGTCCTAAGACTATTACCTAAACACAACGATTATGGCTAGTCAAAAGTCAATCAAATTTGTCTCCCTTAATGTAAAGGGACTACTGCTGCGGCGCATCTGAGTCTAACACATCGCCGTTTTTTCCCTGGCTTTTTCCCGGAATGCGACGCACATCACCTGGAGCATGCCGCATTCATGCCGCATTCATTTTGTGTTCTCAGCCATGGGTCATGCGCGCTTGACGCGCGGTTGATGCGTTTATTGAGAATGGTTCGGATTTAATAGGTTGCAATTCTTCGCGTGTCCGCCAGATGGCAGATATTCATGAATTGTAATGCGCATGCGCTTCAGTAATGTGTCGACTTGCAGGTGTTTCGTTTAAAAAAGATACCACAGTGTGCTATTGTAACTTGGCCTTGAGACTGAAGGAAGAGGTTGCAAAAATGTATCAATTTAGGCTTTTCATATTAAAGAAAGACAAAGACCAGTGTCGGTTACAGTATTCTCCAGAGACCCACCCGCCATGAGTGTTCAAGTGCAGCCCGTTTTCCAAAAAACAGACAGAAGTTACGCGTATTTGATATGGGCCGCGATTAATGCAACAGAAAATAAGATGGCAACAGTTGTTCAAATTTATCAGTATTTTATCGAAAACTATGACTTTTACAAATTTTCGCCAGCTCCTCATACGTGGAAGCGTGCAATAAGGAAAAGGTTATGTAGCAATCCCTGTTTTTATCGTATTGAGCCACAATTTGTTGGAGGGTATTGGTGTGTATCACCGGCTTTTTCCTGTACATATGATCATCCAGACGGCAAAAGGCGAAGGGTCATGTTAAAACCAACTAAGAAACGACAGTCGCTGCCAAGCAATGCACCGGCACCGTCTTCCGATAACGGTCCCACCGTCAGTGACAACCCTGAGCCTGAGTCGGATCTCGCGTGCAGTTTCGATCAAGCTTGCATGTACCTAAGCAATTTCCAGCCTCATCAGCTGACTAAATGGTGGACTAGTCCCGCTGCAAACTATCGACGTCGATGATCAGGAACACTGGACTGGCAGTGGACCGGCGCCGGCGCCAGCTGAATGGGAAATTCTATGGTGAGTATTGTTAGTATTGTTGCCGTATTATTTTCTGTGTTTTTTTTTATTTTGACAATACAGTAACAATATTGGTGCGATTCAAAAGTCAAGCGATTCCCCTGTAAGCAATATCATTGGCTGAGCGGCTTCTACAGTACTGTACTGCAGATACTGAACAATTGGTGGAACGCTAAGCGCATGCGCATTGGAACCTTCTTGAAACGCATATGCGTGTCATTACATCGACGGTAGGCGCATGTGCATGTGAACAGGAGACGCCCCCCCAAGAAAATTATTGGTGGGACTGGCTGGGAACGTCTTTAGGTGACTGACCATTACAGTAAAACGTTTCTTTTTGTTTTTCCTCAGAAAATAAAACGGCTAATGGAGGGATTTCGATGGATAATATCGCTTTGTGTAACAATGCCTGTGCATTGCTGAATCGGATTTAAAAAGCCACGTACTGGAGTCTACAGTTTTAGTGGCCGTTGTTATTGATTAGGATAGAATACTGGACCTGAATCAGTATGCTGATGTTTTCCGGCCGTACAGTATACAATACTTTTTTATATACAGTATACTGTGTAATAAACCCGGAAAAATAAAAACTATGCATTTATTCTACATGTATTACAGTGCCAGTACATACAGTACAGTACAGTATGTGTCCTCTATTTTTTTTGATACTCTTATACTGAGCATGCCTACAGTATACAGTGCAGTATGCCTCGACATTCTAGAAACACTGTATTTTGTTACAGTAGCAAAGGAGCCAATGGAACAATGTAAAACAAATAAACATGTTCTTTTATTGGTGGAGTAAGTACAAAAACATTTATTTACAAATACTGACCAATGTAGAAACATTTTAATTGCACAGCAATTCAAAACATCAACAGGTGTATGGTTTACTGCTACAGTAGTGAAAACATTTATTTATATATAGAAAGTAAACACATTTACAGTCAGTCAGTATGGTTTACAGTCACATGCTTTAAAAACAAATTCTTTATTCATAAAATATACAAAATCCAACATCTCCTTTATTAACGTTACAACATATACAGTGGGATGGTCTGCAAAACAGTCTGCACCAGTACAGTCCTCGAGGGCAGCAGACAGGCCCGGTTTTCAGGACAACCTTGAAAACCGTGCCTGTTTGTGGCCCTCAGGGACTGGAATTGTGCAGGTCCTGTGTGTGTGTGTACAGCAAGTTACATAATTTCTGTATAAATACAAGTTAAAAAACACACAACAACATCTTCTTTATTTAAGTACAGCAGGTCAAAACATGTACAATACAGTTCAGCACAACAGTATGGTCTTACCTGTGATTAAAAAAAAATCTTTATTCATAAAATGCAGTATACAAAACTCAACATCTCCTTTATTAAAGAAACATACAGTACAGTGGGATGGTGTGCAAAACAGTCAGTCAGGACAACCTTGAAAACCGTGCCTGTTTGCGGCCCTCAGGGACTGGAATTGTGCGCGTGTACAGCAAGTTAAAACAGTAAGTTAAATACAGTACAGCAGGTCAAAACATCTCCTTTATTTAAGTACAGCAGGTCAAAACATGTACAGTACAGCACAGTTCAGCACAACAGTAAGGTCTTACAGTTCCCGTGATTAAACCAGAAAGTCCTCCACATTGTCCGTCCATGGCCGATTCCTTGCATGGCGCAAAACGCCATTAATGCAGTCTCGAACGCCTTTCATTACAGGATCTGTAATTGGATAAAAGCGCGGCATTTCATCCGGAATGTTCTTTCTTAAATTGGCAGGAAGCGCCTTTTTTACGCGATTTCCGTCGTAGTTCACTCTGAAGGCCCACTCGCACTACAACGAGTAGGGAACATGGTGCTTAAAAAGTAACAAGGCATACTTGTGTGGTGCACCAGCACTCTTCACCCTAAACTTCTCCCTGAGTGCCGGTGGCAGATCGCACAGGGTGATGTCGGGCACCGTATCGATGCGAGCAGATGTAGGTCTTTTGGGAGCGGGTGTGTAGGTTGTCTGGGAGGAAGCTTTCCTCCGGTCTTGGTCGCCGTGTTGTCTCCTGGCGTGGTCTTGACGGGGTTGTCATGTTATCCTCCTCCTCAACGGCATACATGTACACTACATCTTCTGGTGGAGGGGGTGCGCTTGGTGATGGAAGGGGTTCGAAGGTCCCATTCATCACATCCATGTCACACCCCTGCTCCGGCGTCGGGGAACCAGGGGCATTAACACCGAGCAAATGATGTATACCCGCTATGTCAGCCTCTATCTTCTCCATCCGTCGATCCATATGTTGCATCCTTTGATCCATATCTACCATCCGTTGATCCATATGTATCATCCGTTGCTCCACATTTAGCATTGTCTCCAGAAGCAAATCTATCTTTGCCAGCACAATAGAGTTCCCGGGGATATCCACACATCCCATTGAGCATCCGGTCTATTGAGCTGCTTCTTGTGCATGGCATCTGGACATCTGGGTGGATGGGTGCAACGGAGGATGAGAAGGGTGGAGGAGGTGACCTGTGGATATCCGGTAGAGGAGAAGCGGCAGCATCGTCGAAGAGGGATGGAGAAAGTGACCTTTGGAATTCCGGGCGAGAAGCAGAGTCGTCTAAGAGCAAAGGAGAAAGTGACCCGTGGATTTCAGAGTCGGCAGCATCGCCGGATAGAACCGGAGAAGGTGGCCTGTGGGTTTCCGGGAGGGCGGCGGCAGAGTCGTCGAAGCGTATGGGAGGTGGTGGTCTGCGGGTTCAATGGGTTGGCTGCCAATCGTTTTGCGTTGACAGTACATCACCGTATATCTTCTTGACATAATAAGGCTGACGTCTATGAAAACCCTTAGCCTTTGGAGTCAGCAGAAGGTTTTCTTTATTAGCCTTAGCCTGTTGCTTTTGCCTTCGCGTGGATTGGCAACCGCCTTTTGCTTTTTCTGCCTGACAGGCACGGCAGAGGCGAGTGGGTTCCTGCGTCCGTAGAATCGGGGTTGCTCCATGGTAGCAGGTGGCACAATGCAGTATCTGGACAAGGGCAAGATCATCGAGTGGTGGGCTATGCAAAGTGTGTAACCTTTTATGCATGGCAGCGAGGTACAGGTGTTGAAAGTGGGCGTGTGAGTCATTACCGTATAAATACACCATCTATTTTGTGGATTCACTGCACATTGAATACACATCGACTAAACATCGAATATACATTTTTGTGTTTGTATTTCTTTCTACTCGCAGCAATGGTTGTTAAAAAGATTTCCAAGGATCTCAGCATGCGAATTAAGGAGATGTACACGAGCGGACACCGAATTGCTGCTATCCAACGCTGGTTATCTACTTCTGGCCTCGTTGTGCCAGCAACCACGTGAGCTATCATGCACACGGAAAAAACAAAGAACGCAAAAGGGCACCAGGGGGGGGTGGGGTGAGGGGGGGGTGAGTCATGTGCATTAATCAGCTAGCTCCCATCTCTAAAAGGATTAGAGTACACGCAGGCAGTGTGAGGCGATTGACGCTCGGCTAGGGACGGATTAAAAACACAATGACTAACTAACTTCAGAAAATTAATGACTCTGTGGAGAGGGGGGGTTGGGTGACTCATGCGCAATAAGCAGCAAGCTCCCATCTCTAAAAGGATTAGAGTACACACAGGCGCAATGAGCAGAGTCGATAAGAGTTTGTGTATGCGTGGGGGAGGGATGAAGGATTAGTCGTGCAGCAGTTCAAAGAAATAACATACAGTACTGTACTGTATAGTACAGTAATTTCAAAAGGCAGTTCATCATAATACTGTAATTTGATCCCTACACCCCCCAAATACAGTACATAAAAAGCACACAAATAAACCATGTGCAGGCAAACGCACAGATTTAATATCGTAATATCAAGGTTGTTTTTGCAGGCGTTTGGATAAAATAGCAGTTAAAAGTTACAGGCGCATGAGCAGGAATAAACTAGCTCCCATCCGAAAGAGGATTACACACAGGCACATAGAGAGGTGATGCTCTGTGCAAATCAAATTCGAGAAGGGATTTTCCAAAGCGTTGCCGTAAACAAAGCCTCTAAATTCCAATCGCAAAGAGAATTACATGCACTTAATGTCTCTGTGGAGAGGGGGGGTTTGGTGACTCATGCGCAGTAAGCAGCTAGCTCCCATCTCAAAGAGAATAACACGCAGGCGCAGTGAGGCTTTGAAGCTCGGCTATGGACGGATTAAGAACACAATGGCAAGATTCAGAAAATTAACGACTCTGTGGAGAGGGGGGGGTTGGGTGACTCATGTGCAGTAAGCAGCTAGCTCCCATCCCAAAGAGAATTACACGCAGGCGCAGTGAGGCTTTGAAGCTTGGCTATGGACGGATTAAGAAAACAATGGCAAGATTCAGAAAATTAACGACTCCGTGGAAGTTCAAAGCTAAAGACATACTTTAATTTCAAAAGGCAGTTCATCATAATAATACACCCCAAAGTACAGTACGTAAAAAGCACACAAATCAACCATGTGCAGTCAAACACACAGTGTCGCAGTCAAAAGCTACAGCCCAGATTGAATATCGTAATACAGTAAGATGGTTTTGGCAGGCTTGTGGAGAAAAAAAAATGGTTTGGTTTGTGTAGAAAAAAAAATTACAATAAAAATACTTTTTAAAACTTTTTTTTTGGTCACTCAGGCAAGCAAGCGGTGGTGGGCGAAGTTACAGGCGCATGCGCAGTAAATTCCTGCTATCAAGCAGGAATGTGATTGAAACCAGACACACATTCAAAGGAATGGTGTGGGAGAGATGTACTGCATTGTAGAGAAGATAAGAAGTTGAAATACCCTGCAGTGCAGTTAATTATCCTGAGCTAGGGGAGAGCGCTGTATATGCAGAAATGTGACACTGTTACAGTACTGTACACGCCTATGCGTTTCAACAATTTTCAAATGAGACATACTGTACAGCAGCACAGCACTGCAAATGCATGTATGCTTTAAATATGCAAATTTACAATTACTGCGCGCGCACACACAGACTGTGTACTGACGTAGGTTGAACCGCGAAGGTATTAGACTTCCAAGACAACAGCCCGCAAACGCCCCCCTGAGTTTTTACACGGCATTGCAGTATTGCAGACAGCGAGAATAAAATGCTAATATCACGAGCGCGAAAATAACGCAGTTCACTCCGTGCGAAAAAGGCAAAAAAACGCAGGATAATCTGAAAGCCGCGGATCTAGCCGACTTAGACTCAGATCGGCTGCCACTGTACAAAATAATACAAAACGGAAATTAGCCCTCCAAGAGATTAAAAACTCGCAGGGAGATGTGATATTTCTTCAGGAGACGCACTTCACGGATCATGAACCGCCCAAAACATTTAGTAATACATTCCCTATGAGTTTCTACTTCTCATTTAGCAGTAAAAAACGAGGAGTTGTGGTGTTAATACGCCAAGGAACTCCATTCAATCATGTCAAAATGGTTTCGGATCCAGGGGGTAGATTTCTTGTAGTATATGGCTCTCTTTCTGGCACAGCAATTGCCCTGGTCAACCTGTATGCGCCCAACGAAAACCTAATAGAGTTTCTAAAAATGGTCTTAGACAAGATCGAACCAGCCTACCTATCCTCGATGATAGTAGGGGGGGGATCTAAATATGGCCCTAAACCGTAGTGAGGATAAGTCGATTCCCCCGGACCGTTCACACACGGCATCATCCCAGAAGGTCGGAAAGAAATTCAGGACCATTATAAAGGAGTTTTCTTTGGTGGACATCTGGAGAGCCCAACATCAGGGCCAAAGGGACTACACTTTTTCCTCCTCACCTCATCAGACCTATTCTCGCATTAATTACTTTCTGGCTACCAAAAGTGTTCTGGAGGCCTCCGTAAATTCGGACGTAGGCTCGATTACATGGTCGGATCACGCCCCTATTATGTTAACTCTCTCTGTTCCATTTGTAAAGTCAAGCACCTTTAGTTGGAAGCTAAATGTTTCTCTATTGAATCACCCGGAAATAGAGAGAGAAATTAGAAGAGCCCTTTCTGAATATTTTAGTATCAACTCAGGTTCAGTTACATCCCCAGCGGTACTTTGGGAGGCCCATAAGGCAGCTATTAGGGGTAATCTCATCTCCATTGCATCCCATAGAAAGAAGGTTAAACTAAAACTGCTCAAAGACTTGACAGAAAAAAATATAAACCTGGAGCAGCAACACAAAACTAATCCATCGGGGAAAATTTAAAAAACCCTGACCGCTGCCAGGAATGAGTTGAAAAAGATCCAATTGGAGGATGTAGAAAAGGCCATTAGATGGACCAACCAGAGATACTATGACAAGGGCAATAAGGCTGACAGACTTATGGCTAGCAAGCTAAGGGGAGTACAAAAAAAGATCCCAAATCACTGCGATCAAGAATGGGTCTGGCGCGACAATATATAATGATAAACAGATCACAGAGGAATTTACTAAATTTTATACTAAAATATACAATCTCAGAACTCAAGAGGAGAAAGGAAGGGCATCAGCGTCTGTAGCAATCTCAGATTATCTGGATAACTGTAGCCCTCCATCCCTAATAGAGGAGGAAAATCAAATGCTTAACAGGAAAATTACACAGGAAGAGCTAGCAGACGCAGTAAAAGCATTAAAAATGTCTAAAGCCCCTGGCCCTGATGGCTTTATCAATGTCTACTACAAGAGATTCCTCCTGACCCTATCAGTCCACCTACTGGATTTGCTTAATTCATTCATGGACAGTAATCCTATACCAGCATCAATGTCCCTAGCTAACCTTGCGATCAATAGTATGACAAAGAAAGGACATAGAGTTCATCCACGGTGCAGCAGAAACGAATCACAGGCTTATGACATATAACATCTAATAAATCCCTTATATAATGGGTAATAGAAATCTTGATCCTGGGTGTATAAGTCCTTATAAAGCTGCTCCAATATATTGAATAGGAGTACTGACATGGAGTATCATCAGAACCTATAGTTCATAAATATGTGGCCGCCAAATCTAACAGGCTTAAACCGCAGAGTGGGATTTATAGGGTACTGGGGAGACACAAATACCAGTGGTAGAGTGTCCCCTTTTAACCAACCACACTCAGATATAGCCACAGAACATATAGGTAACACAGTCAGTAAACAGCTAGGCAATACCACAGTACACACACTGTTTGTGTGAAGTGAAAGCGAATAACAGAAACTCTGTGTAAGCGTGCATCCAACTTGATAGAAGATCAGGAGAAGAACATCCTCTGGGGAGGAAAGTGGAGCCCTGCGCAGGGCTAAAGTACAGGAACCAGCACACCATAGGTTAAAAACTACTTTATTAAGCGACTAAGGGAGACACCAACAATGGAGCAACCACCCACTCTGACGCAGAGGCTGTTCTTCTCCTAACCTTGCGATCATTCATAAGGAAGGCAGAGACAAGATGCAGTGTGGGAGCTACCGCCCAATTTCCTTGTTAAATACCGACCTCAAATTATACAGCAAAATACTGTCAAACAGATTAAACCCTATCCTACCCAGACTTATAAACATGGACCAAGTTGGGTTTGTCTCAGGCCGCCAAGCCTCAGATAACACACGCAAAATAATAAAACTATGCAGAAATTTGGCTTCAGAGACTCGTTTCTCGAAGGGGTCCGGGCACTTTACCAAAATCCATCAGCGGCGATCAAACTCCCGGGAGGCACAGCAAAGAAGTTTGACATTAAAAATGGCACAAGACAGGGGTGCCCACTGTCCCCGCTCCTTTTTGCTCTGACCATCGAACCCCTAGCGGCCAAAATCCGCGATAATCTAAATATCCAGGGCGTATTAATTGGCGAAACAAATTACAAAATCTCGTTATTTGCTGATGATATTATTCTTACCCTAACTCATCCCCAGACATCCCTTCCCAATCTCCATAAAGAACTATTAGACTTCGGCGAAATTTCGGACTATAAAATGAATAATGACAAATCCGAAGCCCTTAACCTAAATGTACCAGAGCTGGAGGCTAAACTGCTCAAATTAAATTTCAATTACAGGTGGAGCTCCTCCTACATTAAATACTTGGGAGTGAATGTATCAGGAAGCTACCACTCGCTATACCAATACAACTACCCGACTTTTTTTGGAAAAATTAAAAAGGATCTGGATAAATGGGAAGGCTTACTGGACACCTAACAAGCTCCTATTGAACCCCCAAAATAACCACAACATATATATAAGCATATGAGTGTCACAGAGGAGTGCTACTGAGCATGGCAATATATATATTTAAAACCAGAGACAGAACATAAAACACAGACAAAGCTCAGTTTTAGCACATCCAGTGAAACTCATACACGGTACTGTGCCTAAATATATATGTATAAATATCTATTAAGTAAAATGGTCTTTTAATTTAACATTTTTGGCCAAAATTGTTGTAAGCCCCTGAGCCAACTGCACGGCAGACCACAATTCAGGGGTCCCTAACGCTAATATAAATTCTTAATATCCTGTGTAATAACAGGAAGAATGATTTATAGTAATTCTGTCAATATTAGTTGCAAAGTTCTAAGTCTGATTGAAGCTTTTATTAACCTGTATATTACCAGGAAAAGCACTCTGTATTAGAGTTGTCACAACCGTACTGCAAGCAAGCAAGTTCCCCTGAGTGGAAGATGCTATGGAGTGAGCCCTTAACCATTTAAATGTGGGAGGGGGTGAGCTACAATTAGGTAGGAGGTTGCCACCCTCCAATCAGCCAAGACTAGCTGAACAACAATTGTAAAAGATACTGGACACCTAACAAGCTCCTATTGAACCCCCAAAATAACCACAACATATATATAAGCATATGAGTGTCACAGAGGAGTGCTACTGAGCATGGCAATATATATTTAAAACCAGAGACAGAACATAAAACACAGACAGAGCTCAGTTTTAGCACATCCAGTGAAACTCATACACGGTACAGTGCCTAAATATATATGTATAAATATCTATTAAGTAAAATGGTCTTTTAGTTTAACATTTTTGTTCAATAGGAGCTTGTTAGGTGTCCAGTATGTTTTACAATTGTTGTTCAGCTAGTCTTGGCTGATTGGAGGGTGGCAACCTCCTACCTAATTGTAGCTCACCCCCTCCCACATTTAAATGGATAAGGGCTCACTCCATAGCATCTTCCACTCAGGGGAACTTGCTTGCTTGCAGTACGGTTGTGACAACTCTAATACAGAGTGCTTTTCCTGGTAATGTACAGGTTAATAAAAGCTTCAATCAGACTTAGAACTTTGCAACTAATATTGACAGATTTACTATAAATCATTCTTCCTGTTATTACACAGGTTATTAAGAATTTATATTAGCGTTAGGGACCCCTGAATTGTGGTCTGCCGTGCAGTTGGCTCAGGGGCTTACAACAATTTTGGCCAAAAATGTTAAACTAAAAGACCATTTTACTTAGTAGATATTTATACATATATATTTAGGCACTGTACCGTGTATGAGTTTCACTGGATGTGCTAAAACTGAGCTCTGTCTGTGTTTTATGTTCTGTCTCTGGTTTTAAATATATATTGCCATGCTCAGTAGCACTCCTCTGTGACACTCATATGCTTATATATATGTTGTGGTTATTTTGGGGGTTCAATAGGAGCTTGTTAGGTGTCCAGTATGTTTTACAATTGTTGTTCAGCTAGTCTTGGCTGATTGGAGGGTGGCAACCTCCTACCTAATTGTAGCTCACCCCCTCCCACATTTATATGGTTAAGGGCTCACTCCATAGCATCTTCCACTCAGGGGAACTTGCTTGCTTGCAGTACGGTTGTGACAACTCTAATACAGAGTGCTTTTCCTGGTAATCTACAGGTTAATAAAAGCTTCAATCAGACTTAGAACCTTGCAACTAATATTGACAGATTTACTATAAATCATTCTTCCTGTTATTACACAGGTTATTAAGAATTTATATTAGCGTTAGGGACCCCTGAATTGTGATCTGCCGTGCAGTTGGCTCAGGGGCTTACAACAATTTTGGCCAAAAATGTTAAACTAAAAGACCATTTTACTTAATAGATATTTATACATATATATATTTAGGCACTGTACCGTGTATGAGTTTCACTGGATGTGCTAAAACTGAGCTCTGTCTGTGTTTTATGTTCTGTCTCTGGTTTTAAATGGGAAGGCTACCAGATCTCATGGATCAGGAGAATGACCTCGGTAAAGATGAATATACTCCCTAGATTGTTATACTTTTTCCAGACACTCCCGATCCATGTCCCTGGCTCTAAACTAAAGAACATTCAGAATAGACTGTTTAACTTCATTTGGAAGAGCAAAAGACCCAGAGTCGGTAGGTCAGTACTTTTGTCATCAAGGGGGAGAGGAGGACTAGGAGTGCCAGATATTTTAAAATTTTACCAAGCTGCCCAATTGAAACAAGCCATATTGTGGAACAAAGACCCGGGCCAATATTGTTGGTTGGATATAGAGTCCCACTATGCCAAAACACCTTCCCTGCCGGTCTGCCTTTGGTGTTTGGATAGAGGTGACAGATTGGCGCACAAATTTGAGTTAGGTGCGATGAGGCACACCTGGGAAGTCTGGTTGAAATGTAAAACCAAGTTCAAACTCTCATCACCGGGATCATAGCTTACTCTGATTCAAAACAACCCCAAGTTTCCTCCAGGATGTGAACCAAAACAGTTTGAACAATTCAGATTAAGGGGGATCAGGGCGGTCGCTGACCTGCTGAGCGATGGAAGGCTGCAGAGCTTTCAAGACCTATGCACCAAATATAAGGCACCAGAATTAGGTCCATTTACATTAAATATCTCCAAATTCTGCACTTTTTTCAAAAGATGTCCCCAAAGATTGAATTTCCCCCTCTCACAAACTTTGAGGTGTTGTGTCAGACTGGCACACATCAAAAAGGTTTAATATCCCAAATATACGCTCATGACTATATGCTCAGGTGGGCGGCGGGACTGAATATATACATAGACAGAGAGGATTGGGAGGATATTTGGGACACAGCTTCAGGAACTTCCATTTGTACCACAACGAAAGAAAATATTTACAAAATCCTGTTTCACTGGTATTTTACCCCAGTAAGATTGAAGCAAATCTACCCCCTGGCCTCAGATTTATGCTGGAGAGGCTGTGGACAGAGAGGCGACATGGCCCACATTTGGTGGACATGTCCAAAAATTCAGAATTTCTGGCTCACAATACAAATTCTAATTCAAGAGGTAACCGGCCTCACTGTTCCCACTGATCCACTGACCTACCTACTGGGCAGGCCAATAGAGGAAATTGACCGCCCAGTCAGGAAGTTAATCTCCTTCATTCTAACAGCGGCGAGATGTGCAGTGGCGCTCTCCTGGAAAAAGACATTACCCCCTTCCAAGCAGATGATTAAAAGAAGAGTGAATGAAGTAATGCTGATGGAGAGACTAACAGCATTCCTCAAGCGCAAAACTGAGGTGCACTACAAGGTCTGGGAACCTTGGCTGGACCACTGACCCAGTTCAAAAATCCCCTCCAACTGGGAACTAGCTGGAAAACCTAGCTGTTTATATAAATAGATGGTTCGCAGCAACTGTGGTAGAGACAATGACCCCTCTCCCGCCCCCCCCCCCCCCCCCCCCACACACCCTCTCTTCTTTTCCTCTCTTTTTCAGACCTCCCTCTCACTGGGCCACTACGTGACCCAGAGGTCTCGCCCTCCTATGCGATGCCTGTTCTTATTCTATATATTTAAAAATCAATTTTTGTATTAGGGTGTTATGACTTGTTATATGCCTGTAACCTTATCTGATCCCTAATAAAAATGTTTGGGGGAAAAAAATAATTAAAAAAATTAAATCCTGGCCTGATGGCAAAATAAAAAAAACTCACTCAAAGAAACGTGAAAAAATCCAAGCTCGATGACAAAAGCAATATAGTAACAATGAATATATTATTACAATAGTAGAAAATGCTAACTGCAGAGCTAACATTGTAACCTTTACATAATCTTTAAATTCTCCATGCAAAACATGCATGGAGTCCAAAAATACAATAAAAATCAATAAAACTCATCTAAAATATTAAAAACTAGAGAAAAATCGCTGCTGATGTCATAACCCCATCTGTGAATATAATGCAATAAAAACAGGAGTAAGAAAAATCTCTTAGAGGAACACATCATCATGGTCTTTTTGTAAGGAATCTGGGAACACGTCCCCTGTGACATGTTCCCTCCTTACCTATTGCTCCATACGCCTCTGCGTCCCTCACAGAGCGCGCGCACACACGGAGGCTCTCTCAGAACATCACGGAACTGGCCCCACTCACGCTCACATCACACATCATGCACGCACGGCGCGCTCACGCAACGTTCATGTACCGCTCCCCAGCTGCGTGGCAACATTCCTAATAATGCTAACAATGTTCACCTGTCTCCTGCATCCTCTGTCCAATCCCTGCTCCCGCAGGGGTCGCACCTCCGCACCGCCTCTCGCACTCATTGCTCCAGCCTTGCTATAAAAACCAGGCATGCTCAGTCACTCATTGCTGAGCATAATCCCTTGTAGCCTTGTGTTCCTGCGTTCCTGCTTTGCTGTGCCTTGCTATTCTTGCTTCCAGTTGATCTCACGTGTACCGACCCGGCTTGACTATTGGACCCTCTCTGGATAACGACCCGGCTTGCCTCTGACTACCCGCATGTCGTCATCCCTGACGAAGGCTATAGGACACTTTACTATTCCACCGGCTCCAACCCCTGACCACGGCACAACGGACAACAACTATGCTGCTGGCTCCGCCCCACGACCTTGGCAAGTATCTGGACTAACCCACTTTCTCCAACCCACTTTCCAGGTGTGCCTCCGCTGCTGTGGGTGCGCAGTTCTATACTTTCCCACCTCAGTACAAGGGTCCCACCTTGTTCGTGGTGAGTGCAAGCATTACAGTATGCTCAGCCCAATGAACATGGACCCCCCTGAGGTGGGCCAAACGAACCCTCTTGACCATCTTTTACGGTTAGAGGCTCAGGTCAATTCTTTACCCCATGATTTTGCAAACTTTTCTCTACAAAAGCAGCAAAATAGAGGCCCGAGACCTGCAGCAACTTCTTCGTCATTTCCAGAGCAAATCGTGTTTGCTGAACCGCGTCTTCCTACGCCTTTCCTCTCCAGTCATAATCTGTATATTACCCCAGATTGTAGCACCCTATACCTGAATTAGATTAGCAGTTGCGAGGGTTCTTGCCCCTGGCCCCTACCCCTTCCTTTCCTTAGATCGATACTACTCACGCTTTATAAAGGAATTTAAGCAGATTTTTGATACCCCGGGTCGCAAGATCATCCTCTCTTTTCTATTTTTCTCAAGGTATCCGGCCAGTCGCTAAATACGCCCTTGAGTTCAGGACTATTGAGCAGAGACAAACTGGAATGATGAGGCTTTGTCTGCTGCCTTCTGGCAGGGTCTAGCCGAACCCCACAAGGATCAATTGGCCGCCCAGGACAGACCTACCAAACTGGAGGATCTCATTGCGATATGTATCCGTGTCGACCAGCGTCTCCAGGAGAGAAAGGTTGAACGCTCTAATCCACGGCCTCTTCCGGCCAGACCTTCTATCCACAGTCTTGTTCTTTTAGATTCTTCTCTAAGTGACGATCCTGCACCTATGCTGCTGGGAGGCCACCGATTATCTCCCACTGAGAAACAACGCTGGCGGGACAGCGGCCTTTGTCACTATTGTGGTCATCCGGGGCATCAGCTAGCCCATTGTCCACTCAAGTGGGTAATGCTAACGCTCTAACGAGATATAAGGGGATCACTTGGGTACTATCTCTTCTTCCCCTTCTGTCCAGGAAATCCTGCCAACTCGGATCATGCTTCCTATCTCTCATGAGTGCCCTGGCTTCCAAACATCCGCTTCAGCCTTCATTGACTCCGGGTCTGGAGGAAATTTTGTGGGTCAGGACTTCGCAGTAAGAAACAACATTCCCCCATTCTTGCGACCCAATCTGTGCCCGTCGGGTTGGAGGCCATAGATGGATGTCCTCTCCAGCCAGCCTTCATCTCCTTGAAAACCTGTGTACTTTCCCTTCCCACTAAACATGGCCACAAGGAGGAGATATCGTTGGACGTGATCCACTCACCTTCCGTGGAGGTAATCTTGGGCCTCCCCTGGCTCCAACGACATAATCCACACCTAGATTGGACTGACAAAAACCCTATACAATGGGGTCTCCTTTGTACCAATTCTGATGCCCATCCGATACAACACATTTGCGGCATAGAGGTTCCCAAATCTGACAAGCCTGTCCTTCCTGAGATTTATGCTGAGTTTCTAGATGTTTTTAACAAAGTCCGCTCTGAGGTTCTTCCCCATCATTGTCCCTTTGATTGCCCCATTGATCTGTTGCCCGGAGCTGTTCTTCCCAAATCTAGATCTTACCCTCTATCTCTTCCTGAAACTAAAGCAATGTCTGAGTACAAGAGAATCTAAAGAAAGGGTTCATTAGAAATTATTTTTCCCCAGCTAGGGCTGGTTTCTTTTTTGTCAAAAAGAAGGACGGTTCTCTTCGCCCCTGCATAGATTACAGAGAGCTTAACAAGATCACCCTGAAGAACCGATACCGTTTACCACTTATTTCGGAGCTTTTTGATTGTTTACAAGGTTCTACTATTTTTTCTAAACTTGCTCTTAGAGGGGCCTACAATCTGATACGCATACGTCAGGGGGATGAATGGAAGACAGCCTTCAACACACGCGATGGCCACTATGAATATTTAGTTATGCCTTTTGGATTATGTAATGCTCCAGCTGTTTTCCAAGAATCGTGAACAAAATTCTTCGGGACGTTCTCAACATTTTTGTCTATCTGGATGATATTCTCATCTTTTCTAAATCCCTCTCTGAGCATATCCATCATACCAAGCTGGTCCTGTCTCGCCTTCGTGAGAATCCTCTCTACGCTAAGATGCAGAAGTGTCTCTTTCATCAAACGTCTACATAATTCCTGGGTTATATTATCTCAGACTCTGGGTTTTCTATGGACCCTGACAAACTCAAGGCGATATTAGAGTGGCCACAACCTACCTGTCTCATGGCAATTCAGCGTTTCTTAGGGTTTCCCAACTATTACTGTAAATTCATTCGTAAATTTTCTTCTACTGTTGCTCCTATTACTGCTCTGACTAAAAAGGGTGTGAATACTTCCTCCTGGTCTCCTAAGGCACTCCACACCTTCGACTCACTCAAGAAAGCTTTAGTTTCTGCCCCCATCTTATGCCATCCTGACCCTAAACTTCCCTTTACTCGGGAAGTAGATGCTTCTGATGTTGGGGCTGGCGCTATGCTCCCTCAGAGACAAACATCTCAAGACAAATTTCATCCGTGTGGGTTTTTCTCCCCAAAAAATTATTCTGCAGAGCAAAACTATGATGTCGGCAACGCGGGAGCTCCTAGCCATTAAGCTTGCACTTCAGGAGTGGAGACACCTTCTAGAAGGTATCGAGAATCCCATCTCTATCCTCACGGATCATAAAAATCTCCTTTACATTGAAGGTGCTTGTCGCCTCGGCTCCCGTCAGGCTCGTTGGTCTCACTTATTTTCTAGATTTAATTATATCATCTCCTACACTCTCGGATCAAGGAACGTGAAAGCTGATGCACTATCCCGCCAATTCATCATGGAAGACAAGACTGAGTACATTTCTGAAGCTATTCTTCCTTCTACTGTAAGTACATTATTTCTGCCAACTCATTCAACGTTCTGGATAAGATTCTAGCTACGCAAACTTGTATTCCTGGGGGTCTAGAGGCGCCGGAGGGTTGTTTATATGCTGCACCACAGTTCCAAAGAAAAATTCTAGTTTGGGGTCTTTCTTCTAGGTCTGCCGTTCACCCTGGTACCAGAAGAACTTTGGATCTCATCAGTCGTACTTTTTGGTGACCTAATATGCTTAAAGACATCGAAGAGTTCATCAAATTTTGCTCCACTTGAGCCCCAAATAAAACAAACTGCAGCAAACCTTTCGTCTTCTACGTCCTCAGCCCATACCGGATCGTCCCTGGAGCCATCTATCAATGGACATTATTATGAAATTGCCTTTTTCCAGAGGAACGACACTATCCTTGTGATCGTTGACAGATTTTCTAAACAGGCACATTTTATACTTCTCAAAAGTCTTCCCTACTCTGCCACTTTGGCAGATATTTTTGTTAAGGAAATCTTTCAGATTCACAGAGTACGGATGTCTATAGTGTCCGACCGCAGATCGCAGTTCATTTCTAGATTTTGGCGTGCCTTTGCTCAAAGGATGGATATTACACTTCATTTTTCTTCAGGGTATCATCCCCAAACCAATAGACAAACCGAGAGGACGAACCAGTCTCTAGAACAGTATCTCAGATGCTTTATCTCTGATGCACAAGACGACTGGGTAGAGATCCATCCATGGGCAGATTTCACCCATATTTCATTAATGTTACGATGCGTGGAACACGCCCCTGTGGCGTGTGCCCTCCTTACCTGTTGAACTTCTGATCGCCGCCCTCTAGCTGCGAGTCAAGTTTATCTGATGTCTGTCTGTGTCCTGAACTCTTCCCTGCTCCCGCAGAGGCCACGCCTTATTTCGCCCCTGCTTTGACTTCTCTACAGGAAGTGACTTCTAGCATACTGAAGCAAGCGACGCCATCTTGCTTTCTGGCAAATCCTGACCTCTTCCTCCTAACAGGAAGTAAGCCTCACTCTGACTCTCATTGCTATCAGCTGTCGCTGCCTTTTAAATAGCACTCATTGGCTAGCTGCCTGGGTTCCTGCAAGTACTACCATCACATGCTGTTCCTGCCTGGATTTCCTTGGGACCTTTACTCACCTGCTGTGGAAACCCGGAAGGCTGGGACAGTCACTCATTCTACTACTGAGGTTAGTTTACCATGCGGGTAGTGTAGGACCTGCTGAATAGGGTTTACCTTGACGTGGTAGCAGGCTTACAATACTTTGGCCAAAGCATTTAACTAAAGAACCCTTACTTTATATTTAGTTTTGCTGCGCTCTACAGTTATTGGCACTATGCCTTTAAGGAGGCTGGACGTCCTCCAGGATGAGGTCACTATTGTGACCTCATGCTCTGGACTCTATCCCCCCTTGCTCCTCACCAGTGGCACACCTCACACCCCGCGTTGGTGCCTGAGAGCGCGCGCATCTCCGCTCTGCTGTCAGAGCATGCGCGCACATGCAGCTGGACTGGTCGTGTCTCAGGGCTTGGCTCCGCACCTCCGGGCGTGTCGCGCATTCTCCTGCGCATGGCGCGCTCACGTGACTACGTGCGCCGATCCCCAGCTGCGCGGCAACTATCTCTTCTCCTATCAAGTCTCCTGCGGCTTCCCCACCTCGCTATCGGGTTCCTTCCCTTCCCTGGCTTGTGCGCGGGAGCACAAGCGTATCAATTAAGAAATTAGTCCACCCAAGAGTCGCCGTTCTTTATTAATTACGGTTTCACCCGGCACGTCTTCCTATATCTTCTTTTTCTTCCGGAGTTCCAGCAGCAGATCTAAGGGTATATTCTTTGCAAGATTCTTGGAAAAGGATCCAGAAAACTCTCCATGAGGCTGTCCTCAGACAAATATCACGGTGGACCGTCATCACCACAAGGCGCCCAACTTTAAACCAGGAGACAGGGTGTGGCTCTCTTCTAAAAATATCAGTTGAAGACTCCAACCCTCAATTTGGCCCCAAGATTCTTGGGCCCATTTACTATCCTGGAACAAGTTAATCCTTAGCATACAGCTTCCTCCCTCGATGAAACTTCTGGCTGTATTTCATGTTTCACTCTTGAAACCGGTGTTTCAAAGCTCTCAATTCCCTGCTGTTTCTCCTAAGTCTTCACCAGTAATCGTACAAGGTCAAGAAGAGTACGAGATTCGCTCTATAATCGATTCAAGAAGATCCAGAGGATCCGTAGTTTGTTCATTGGAAAGGGTTTGGACCAGAAGAAAAGTCCTGGATACCCCACCACCAGGTACATGCTCCTAGCTTGTTGAGGCGGTTCCATGGCAGGTATCCGCACAAGCCTTTTTGGAGTCATCCTAAGGCCGCTCCTCAAGGAGAGGGTACTTTAAGGAATCGAGGAATGTAGTATTAGATCTAAATTGATCCCCTGAAATAGAACCATACCCACAAGCTGTAAAATTTTTACAGTTAAAAAGATACAGCTAAATAATACAGACTACTGTTAGGTAGGAGTGAATGAAACTGGGGAAAGCAAATGGGAGAAGGAAAAAAGGGAGGGGAAGAGGGGGAGATGGAAGGGAGGTAACAAAGAGGTGGATGAATGCCCCCTCAAATGGATTGCCTTTGTGCACCAGAAAAAAAACATATTACCAGATGCCAGCAAACAATAAAATAAACAGTGATCCAATACAAGTATACTGCCTGCGCGTACGCCTGAAGCCCAAGCAATTTGTGAACTTGGCTGCAGGAGATTTTGACGCATGGCGGATGCGTCACAAAGCTGGTTCACCCTCATTGGCTGAACCAGCTCACGTGCATCAGGCAGGGGGGGGGCAAGAAATTTCATGGATGAAAAGGGGGGCTTGGTATAAAAAGTTTGCTCACCCCTGATTATTGCACTACAAAAAAAATGCTTCATCCCCACCCTCCCCCCATAACTCTGCATTTCTAGGTTAACAGAGTTTGATGAATCTGGCCCTAAGTGTTTCTACATTTTATTCTTAGACAAAGGTTTCAAACCGTACATGTCAAAATAAGATGCACTGTTTGCAAATATCTATTCATCAAATGATTGCACAGTATGAAGTAGGAGACCACACACATGGTTTTCCTACACGAATGGGATTCCTAAGAATCTGGACCACAGACACACTGGAAACCCAAGGCAGTTTGGAAGCAACCCACGAAGATAAAGATCACTTGCATGAAACAGATCAACTATTAAAACTTAAGAACGTCAGTATTGTATGTTTGTTCTGGAAAGAGAGTATAACTATCTGATTTCATAGCGAGGAAGAAGCTTGTGATGAAAATCAAGAGTCCACCATACAGTACTGCTCTAATAACAGGGGCTTTGAGTTGTTCCAGGCCACCAAGATAGCCTGGTTGTACAGATAAATGTATTCATGGGAAGAAAAAACAAATTGGAACACTGGTGATTTTCACAATGGGATAAAGCATTGTTAGTACTCCAATAGTGTGCTTTTTTTTATAGCACTACAAAGTTTTGGTTATTTTGTATACAGTAGCTTCAGAAGTTACACATTTCTCCACAAATATTGCATTCCCAAAGTCAAGAATTCAATATAGAAGTAAGTCTGAGAAAACAGTCGTTAGGCAACATACATTGAATAAGGTGTTGGATGAAACATAAACTAAAGAAAAACAGACTTTGGAAGAAAACGAAGTACGAAAGAGCATACTGAACAAGAGACTAGCAATCTTAGAGCTGGAAAATGCATAGTGTAAGCAGGAGGTTCTCCACCAGAACCCTAATCATTTCAAAGAGAAATGAAATTCAAGGGACAGGGGAAAATTGTAGAGTGGGTTTCAAGAAGTATAAAATAGCTGGAAGATAGAGACGCACTGTGTCCCTCCAGAAACAGACACTGTGGGAGAGAGTTCAAAGTGTTGGCACTAGAAAAGGAATACCTGCAGCCAAGCAAAAAGTGCAAAATCCTTTAACTCAAAAGAAAAGAAAGGCTTCTGGCAATGTAAAACATGCCAGAGATTAATGCCAGGAGTTAAAGAGAACACCAAAAATTCTGCATACTCTGCTACATCATTTGAAGATCTGAATAAATATACTGTACCTGTACCTATTAGCTATTGTCTTGCTTTCTTACCAAGAGAAAGTAATTTTTTTTGTTTACATATCAAAATGGGTAAATGTGTCATTTGATTTGGATTAAGCAATTGCAGTAGGATGAAAACTTAAATGGGTGACTGTACATATTCTTGGCCAAACATATAATATACATTGTGTTTATCAGTTTCCTAGGTACATTTCATATTGTATATTATTTATTATTTCGTACAATAATGTATTTGTACTGCAGAAATTTATTACTTTTGATATGTAAAGCAGTGTAGTAATGTTATTGCCTTTAGATCATTATTTCTAAATAAGTGGAACCATTTTCGCAGTACCAACAATTAAAGACCATGGGGAAATAACTGTGTCTTTGTAACCTGTTATAAAAATGAATTTCTCTGAGTTTTAGGCAGAAGATGCCTGTACAGTCAGTGTACGAAGTTGTATTGCACTATCCACAACATAAAATATAAACTGCTATACTTTCTGTTGGAAAACTCAGATGACAACTAGTCTTGATCCTCTGGGAAAGCTGTATCTCTGACATTGTTCTAATGTGCGTCAAAATAGATACATTCATTAAAGTGAACACAGTAGCTACATAAAGCAGTTGCCAGGGTTAGAAAGTGATGTGATGTTTGTTCTATCCAGTCATGTAATTATAATGGTCAGGGTAATTTCTATGTGGTCTTCAGAAAGGAAGCAAAATAAAAAGCATGCAATCTACAGTAATAATTAGTTAAAAGAAAATCCACTACATCTCTGAAATATTTACAATCTCTGGCATTCCTACTGTACATCAATCTTTTAAGAATGTAAAATTACAATACCACCTTAAAGGAGCAGTTCCTCCATGGACAAAAGATTATTGACGGCAGTGACGTGTAGATTATCTTTAGTAATGCCAATGTATGCAGCGTTTTTTTTTAAATTATATATAAATGTTGATGTTTTTACCTAATCAGCCTCTAACAGGGTGAATCCCCTGTCATGTTATAAGACCTATTGACAGAGCCTAAGACAGCACTGAGACAGAATTCTGGTTAAATTCAGAGGGCTTCTTTAATTGCCTGCTCACCTTCTTCATTAAAGGCCGTTAAAAACCCTGCAGCGTTCACTGCAGAGTGATCTCTAGTCCAGGGAAACACCCGGAACTGCAGAAGAGATCACGCAGGCACAATTTCTCTCTGACCCTGGAAGTTACTGAATTGCTGTGGATAGAAGACAGGATTAATTCTGACACTGCACTTTTTCTCACACAAGCACATCCCATTCACCCTATTTATACAGTACACTTCCTAAAATTCAAAAATCCCTCACAGACCCTCCTAGCTGCCCACTTTCTGCACATGAGTCACTTTGTCAACCTATTTCACAATTCTCTGCGGTGGTGTGTGGAGTATTAGGACAGGATTACAGTGATTCTTACTCGGTGGTCAGCGCCTCCAGTACAAGAGGATCCTGAGGTTTCAGGATGCACCTCATGGACAAATCTTCTTCCTTTAGTCATTACCATGCTTCAAAGTCTACAACAGATGTATATTTTACTGAGGTTTATTCATCTTCATAGTACATGCACTGAATTGTACATCATTGTTCCCTATCCCATCTTGGACTAGGCCTCAGCCCCTTCTCTAAGCAGAGTATACACATTCTGGCATCTCTTCCAGTTGTGAATACGTGAAGGTGAAAGAAAAGGCGCAAACAACTATAAGTGAATAAAAACAATAAATGTGTTAAACTAAATACTACACAAATGTGGTAAATAAGTGAAATATAAAGGTCTAATATCCCAGCTCAAACCCTCTGGTGGGACCTGTCTTCACAGGTTCCAAGATGCATGGATAATTCTCAAACAATCCACGGGGAGCATATAAGGGAAAAGAAGACAAAACAATGCAAACAATTTAAGTGCAGATGTTCATAGTGTTTGAATTAAAGCAATGTGTATTCTTGGCTCTTATGTCCAGCCTACTCACAGGATACAGAAGAAAGTAAGGCACTTGCAAGGAGGGCTGCTACCCGTGGTGCTCAATGGGTGTTTGCTGGTCAGGACTCTCATCCAATGGCACAAAGGGTGGTGAATGAATGATATGGAGAGATAGAAGAAAAATTGTGCAACAAAATCAAGGCATGTATCACTCAAATGGTGAATATGTGGGTCACCGCACCACGATCTCTCTCACCGCCTCCCTTCAGTATGTTGTTTCCCTCTGCTCATGGAATCTGTACAGGGGCCACCTCTCTGCTTTGTCGGTGACCAGCAAACACCCATTGAGCACCACGGGTAGCAGCCATCCTTGCAAGTGCCTTACTTTCTTCTGTATCCTGTGAGTAGGCTGGACATAAGAGCAAAGAATACACATTGCTTTAATTCAAACACTTTGAACATCTGCACTTAAATTGTTGGCATTGTTTTGTCTTCTTTTCCCTTACATGCTCCCCCTGGATTGTTTGAGAATTATCTCTTCCAGTAGAACATTCTTCTTGTGTCGCACACTCCGACATCCATTTCAGACAGCACTCTTTCAGAGCAGACCAGAACCCCCCACTCTCACTCACTGCTCCACACTATATAGATAAGCAGCCCCCTCCTTCCCTTGGGAGTGGCTAGTAAGCAAGCCTATTTCTGTCATAGGCCCCCCTTACTTTAGTGAGAGGCCACTATAACATTATTGTTCATACCTGCTGAACAATGTAACATCACACACTGAACATTAAAGTGAATTCCCTTTTAGGAATCATGCCCACACTGCCCACAACCTATGGGGACTTTCAGTGGAACTTAAGGCAAGTAATAGTAGTCCAGAGAGACCTGGCTACATTTAAGAGAACTTTCTCTTTGCAATTGGCAGGCAATGAACTCAAACGTGGCCCATGCTTTTGCCATTCTTTATATATGGCACTGGGAAAGACATTACATCTTAAATGATCATACGTATAGACATTTAATTTCTAACTATTACAGATATGTAGATCTGTTTTTCCCTATGGTCCGGACAGTAGGTGAGTTACTGGAATTCCATCATTCATTAAACATTAGAGTCCAATACGGTTTACCATTAATTACAAAACTGCCAATATAAACTATCTGAATGTCCCTGTCAGCAAAGTAGGTACTTCTTTAAATATGAAGGCAACTGACTGCAATACGATATTGCTGGTGTCTATTCCCTAATAAATGCATCAGTGTTGCAAGAGTTACCAGTACTCTAGAGCAGCGGTGCCAAACTGTGGGGCGCGACCCCCAGGGGGGGCGCGACACTGCCGACGGGGGGGCGCGGGGTTTACAGAGGCCCCGCGCGCTTCCCGAAGGCACTTAAATTAAGTGCCGGGGGAGCTGCAGGGCCTCTGTAAACCTAACTTACCGTGGCTCCGGCGGCTTCCTCCCTGCGGCGCCATGGCAACGCGGCGTCAAAATGACGCTGCGAGGTCATGTGACGTTACGTTGCTATGGCAACGTGACGTCATTACGCCGGAGCGCGGGTAAGTTGGGGTTGGGGGGGGGCGCGGGAGCGAGGGGACAGCCGTCAGAGGGGCGCAGGGAAAAAAGTTTGCGCCCCCCTGCTCTAGAGGATAGCACAATACAGGTGAAGAAATTGGCATCTAAATGTATCTCTAGCGGATACAACAAGTTGGCGAATATCCATGTACATAAGGCCTTACAATTAAACAGACACTTAGCTTAAATCTTATTTCAAAGAGAAGGATACAAGATTGCCTTACAGATGCAGTTAGATATGTTGTTGCATAGTCTTTGTGGTGGAGGCATCCACCTCCTGTGAATTTAGCATGTGAATGTGACAATAGAGTTTTTGGTTCCACAACAGAAATGATAGTAGGAGCTAGTTTGCTATTGTATCTTAAAAATCTAAATGCAACATAGCCCATCCCTTATTCCCAATCATTTTTGTATGATCTGATATCATATCATATACTGTATATAATTGTATTGAAATGTTAAAACTTCAGATGACTAAAATAGTTTAAAATAAGAAATATTAACTAGTTGGCACCACTGGGAAGACTGATATGGTGCTTGAAAATTATAAGGGCATATAGACTCCACTGCCCTATGCAGGTGTGCACATATCTGGACACAATTTCCGTGGGTATAACGGAAAGTGACACGTCCCGTACTGGAATTCCATGCATCACCGGTTGTCTTCGCCTGTGTGGTGCCACATGTGTGCTTTGTAAAATGGGCATGGCTATCTGCTGTGGGATGATGCTCTCGTGTGTGTCTTTCCCATCCAGGGGTCGCATTGCTAAACTTTCCTCCTCGTCTGCGATGTTCTCTATGACCAGGGTATAGTACGAGACACATGGGTTTGGCAAGGTGCCTCCGGTGTTGGGGAGCGTGACTCTGGGTGTGGTGAGGGTGCCTCCAGATGTCTAGTTCCCTCCTGCTGCCATGGGTATGCACTAGAATAGAGACCCACCAAATCCCTCTCCTTCCTCCCCAAAATCTGTTCCAACTTGGCTTCCACTCTATCCCAGTATTGCTGCATTGGGACATGTGTCTCACTTAGCTGGATCCGGTGCAAGGTGGGCTGGTACTAGTAGGACTGGCTTAAGCACTGCTGTATACATGATGAGGTTGTCTGGGGGGATCATGCTGAGATGTGCTGAATTCGGGACAAGGAGAGTAGGGGGGTCTGGTTAAGCTGTGCAGGATCCATGTGAGCGGGGTACGGACTTTGGCCATGTTCCTCTTTCTTCATGCCGCTCCTGTATTCTTGACCTTAGGAGGTTTAGGTTTAGGTTTTCTTTTGCCACAATAGCCTCTCTGTTTTGGGGGTTCTTAGGTCCAGTTGATGCCTTCTTCTTTTTCAGGTTTTTGGCTAGAAGGGCAGCAGCAATCTGGTTCTTACGTCCGTAGAAGCTGGATCAATCCATTGCACAAGATAAAGGGTCCTAGTCACAAAGCAGTGATAAGTGGTTTTAAGTGCGATAAATGTCCTTATAGCGCGATACTGCCTACTCTGCTATTCACAAAGCAGTGATAACAGTGCAGAATCGTGCTATAATGGCTTGTTATCACCCATAAACAGTCAGTGTAAACAAAAAGTCATACGATAAGCAAATCTGCAGTTTTTTGCCAGTAACTGCTATGCACAAAGCAGTGATAACTTAACATACTACAAAAGCTCACCATTTTTTTTCCACCAGCTAAAGGCTGGTGCAAAAAAGATAGAGACATGCATTAAAGCATTTTTTTTCCTGCACGCCATTAATACAAGAGGCCGGTGGGGGTCTCATGGTGGTCCTCATTAGTTTCTGGGGGCCTCCAGGTGGTCCCAACAGGTGTCCAGGGGCCCTACGGGTGTCTGGGGATCCTCGGTTGGTCCCACGGGCATCAGGGGGTCCTCAGGTGGTCCCCAAGGGTGTCCCGGGGGCCTCCAGGTGGTCCCTGTGGGGGGGACCCCTCTGGGGGGGACACGTACTACTCAGCATTGGGGGCGGGAGTATATTCGATTGGCCTATGACCTAATTGGTAGACCAATAACAGCAGCTGGGTTTGTATTTAATGCCCTGGGGTAGCGACATTGAATTTATCCATGATGAAGAAGCATTACCTAGCTTCGAAACGCGTTGGATTTTATTTATCTATTTTTATCTCCATGTGGTACCTTTTAATGGTTTTGTTTTGCCATATTGTATGTTTGGGACATTACTGAGCATTCACTTGTGCTCACGCAGCCCCTAGCATAACCGCTTGGGCTCGCCTTGTGTGTAGCTGTGTCCTTACGGGTGACGCCATATTGGCACGCGTTCACCAGGACTGATCTCCTCTGCTGAGTGCCGGTTGAACCGACTGTGTTCGGGACCTTCTCTCCGTGTACCCACGTTATCGGGACTACAACCGCCTGGACTTCACTTGCTGCATGCGCTGATCGTGGGATATAAAGGCAGATGATCCGGGCTGTTTCCATCTCCATTCTGTGGATGATCCGGTTGCAGGTTGCTGATACCACGCCAGACGCAGATGACTCCTAGTTCCATCAGGAGTTAAATTACCAGAGCTACAACCTCCAAGTCATCTACTCTGCTGTGTGGTAACATCGTGTGTTGATACACGTAAATGCCTATGATCTATGTTTTAAATGTACGCAGAATACTCACCATTTTTAGTTAAACATTGTTTTTGACTTACTTCACTATTTGCGTTTTGCGCTTTTTTTCTTGTCTTTATCTCTAGTTCGTGAGAGTGCCGAGCCACTCTTTATTTAGAGCTGCATACGCCTTATACCAACGGTTCTGTATGGTATTTTTTTCACTTCCACAGTAGGGTTGTGCCTAGTATTATTCACCAATGGTTTAATAATAATTTAACACAATTTATTAGGAATTTATGTTTCACTATTAGACACTGTCTTTCACACGATTGAGTTGTTCTGGCGTTGCGCACTTATTTTTTGTATCTAGGTCCCTGTGGGTGTCTGGGGCCCCATGGGTGTACGGGGGTCCTCACGTTGTCCCTGTGGGTGTCTGGGGTTAGTCATGTGGTTCCTGGGGGTGTCAGGGGGCCCTCGGGTGGTCCCCACGGGTGTCTAGGGGCCCTCAGGTGATCCCTGCAGGTGTCCGGAGGTCCCCGCTGGCCTGCAGTACCAATCCTGTGCCGAAAAAATAAAAAGTGCAATACACTGCTATAAGGACCCCCCTCCCCCCCAACACATACAGTACAATAAGAGGCAAAATTACCATTATCCAGATATGGATAATAGTGCATTTACCCATTTAAAATAAAACATCAACCAGCAGAAATATAGTAAATACAACTTGCACTCACCCCTGCCAGCCTGCCACGATGAAGGCCGTCCTGATCCTCATCACCGTCCATGTCCTCCGTTGCCAGAAATATCCAATGCAATCAAAACAATCACCAAATAATCAACAATAAACTAAACATTCATTGGTACAATGGGTACATCATGCTCATATATACAGGTGCGCCGACGAGTATTCTAACACTTTCCTTAAACTTGCCTTGGAATATCTGGGGCTATAACCAACAAGATCCAGGTACATGCTGCATACATACTGCAAACATTTCCGTGACATTTCTGCAGAGACTAATGGCCCATCGGATTAACACAGCAGGGGTCCCTGGCAGTCCCATTCAGTTTGAATGGGACTGCCATGGACCCCCGCTGTTAATCCGATGGGCCATTAGTCTGTCTGCAGAAATGTTGCAGCATGTACCCAGCATGTTTTCAGCATGTACCCAGTATGTATACAACAAAAAACAGAAATGCCCAAAGCTACTTCCAATGTAACAAAAATACACAGTGCAATACGTATATATCTCTTGTAAAAAGGGTCATTTAGTTTAACCCTTTGGCCAAAGCGTCTTAAGCCTGCTGCCACTTACAAGGCATGGCCATAGCATGTCCTAACACTCACCTGGCTTAAAATTCTTATTTACCTGTATAATTACAGGAATAATGATCACATTGGATCTGTCGGAACCTGGCAAAATGAAACTGACCTGACAACTTGGAAAGTGGAGTGGGGCAAGCTTAAACCTTGGGGGGTCTTGTAAGCTTTGGGCATTTTTGTTTTTTGTTGTATACATTTAGCCACGACCACTAGCACTCCTTTAGACACTTAAATATATATTTATATTTATATATATATATATATATATATATTTATTTAAGTGTCTAAAGGAGTGCTAGTGGGCGTGGCTAAATGTATACAACAAAAAACAAAAATATATATATTGTGATGTCCCCACCACGTTGCAGTCTCTTTTATCCAGATCAAAGGCAGGGAAACGTAGTGTTGATGCAAAGGAGGGTTTATTTGCCAGGTACAAAGCAGGAACAGGGTTAACTTATAAGATAAAACAGAAACAAAAAGCCTAACTCCTTTTCAGAGTTCTGACTAATACAGCTTAGTCCCTAACTACCAGTGGGGAAAACTAAGTTCTTTCCCCACTTTAGACACTATACCTGCAGCTTCCCTTTGCAGTTCTCACAGGGCTGTCTGGGTGTGTGCCTTCAGACCAGCACAGCAGCAGCCCAGGAAGCTGTCTGTGCTGCCTTTTAACCTTGAAGCTCATTAATTAGGGCTCAGGTGAGAGTGAAGGGAACACATCCTGGAAGGTGCTGGGTCCCTATGAACCTCCCCTCAAACACATTTTGCTTCAATATATCACATATCCCCCCCCATTGCTCAATCGTTATCGGGTTAGCACTTGAAAATAGGGAGGTGTATATTCGGGACAATGCATCAGCATTTCCATGTTTGGAGCCTGGCTTGTGTTCAACTGTGAACTGGAACCCCTGGAGACTCAAAAACCAGCGAGTTACCCGAGCATTCTTTTCCTTATTTTGTTGCATGTACTTTAAAGGTGCATGGTCGGTTATTAAGGTAAATTTTCTACCTAATAAATAATATTTTAGAGTCTCTAACGCCCATTTGATGGCCAAGCCCTCTTTCTCAACTACGGCATATCTCTTCTCATGGACAGTTAGCTTTCTGCTGATATAGATGATGGGGTGTTCCTCCATTCCGACTCTTTGTGACAGGACCGCTCCTATCCCTACATCGGAACGTCACACTGAACCTGAAATTCCCTGGTGAAGTCTGGGGTGATCAGGACGGGATGAGCACATAAGGCGTCTTTTAAGCTTTGGAAAGCTTTCTACGCCTGGTCAGACCACTTCACCATGACTGAACTCTTCCCTTTCGTTAGGTCGGAGAGAGGGGTTGAGAGGGTGGCAAAGTCTGGTATAAAGCGACGGTAGTAACCGGCCAGGCCGAGGAAGGCTTTAACCTGTTTCTTAGTTACTGGTCTCGGCCATTCCCTAATTGTCTTCAGCTTTGCCACCTGTGGTTTCACAAGCCCTCTACCAACCGTATACCCTAAGTACTTGGTCTCTTCTAAACCGATGGCACACTTAGCAGGGTTTGCCGTCAGACCCGCTTCCTCCAGGGAGTCTAAAACTGCCTGTACTTTTCCCAGGTGAGAGTCCCAGTCATTACTGTGAATGATCACATCATCCAGGTAGCTCGCGGCATAGTCTGTATGAGACTTCAAAACCCGGTCCATCAATCTCTGAAAGGTTGCTGGAGCCCCATGTAGACCGAAGGGTAGGACCTTATATTGGTATAGCCCGCCTGGTGTGGAAAATGCCGTTTTATCTTTAGCAGCCTGTGATAGAAGTACCTGCCAATACCCCTTAGTCAGATCAAGGGTAGTTAAGTATCGGGCATCACCTACCCTGTCTATCAGTTCGTCTACCCGTGGCATAGGGTATGTATCAAATTTGGAGACTGCATTTAGTTTCCTAAAATCATTACAGAACCTGATCGAGCCATCCGGTTTCGGAACCAACACGATAGGGCTCGACCAGTTACTGAATGACTCCTCGATTACGTCGAGGTCCAACATTTTCTGCACCTCCTCTTTAACGGCCTGTCGCCTAGCCTCAGGTAGTCTATAGGGCTTAAGATGTATGACCTTCCCAGGTTCTGTATGGATGTTATGCTCAATAATCGAGGTTCTCCCGGGTACAGGGGAGAAAACTCGGGCATTGCGCACAAGAAACTCCTTTACCTCCTATTTCTGAGGGCCAGACAAGGTGTCAGCAACTTTCACTTCAGGAACAGAAGGTTCCCTAGATGGTACCGTCCGAACTATAGTAACCAACGCTTCCCTCTCTTTCCAGGGCTTTAGGAGATTCACGTGATACAACTGTTCTGGCTTCCTCCTCCCGGGCTGACTAACTCTGTAATTGACCTCTCCTACTCTTTCTAGGACTTCGCAGGGTCCCCGCCAGGTGGCCAAAAATTTACATTCTACTGTAGGTACTAGCACTAACACCTTATCTCCCGACCCAAACACCCTAAGTGTGGCATTCCTGTTATAAGAGTTCTGCTGTGAACTCTGGGCTTGCTGCATGTGTTGTCGCACAATCGGCAACACTGCTGCAATGCGATCCTGCATCTGGGAAATATGCTCGATTATGCTACGGTGGGGTGTTGACTCTGTTTCCCAGGTCTCTTTGAGCATATCCAGTATACCTCGTGGGTGTCTCCCATACAACAACTCAAAAGGGGAATAACCTGTAGATGCCTGAGGGACTTCTCTTACGGCAAACAATAAATACGGCAAGAGAAAATCCCAGTTTTTACCATCTCGGTCTATGGCCTTCCGTAACATATGTTTAAGAGTCTTGTTAAACCGCTCCACTAGGCCGTCGGTTTGCGGGTGATAGACCGAGGTGTGTAAATGTTTGATATTCAATAACCTGCATAGCTCTTTCGTAACCCGGGACATAAAAGGGGTTCCTTGTTCTGTTAATATTTCCTTGGGGATCCCGACCCGAGTAAACAACAACATTAATTCTTTGGCTATGCCTTTAGCAGATGTATTCCGGAGGGGAACCGCTTCCGGATATCTTGTGGCATAGTCTATAATGACTAGAATGTGTTGATGGCCCCGTGCTGACTTTGGTATTGGGCCTACCAGATCCATTCCGATACGTTCAAAAGGAACTTCAATAATGGGCAAGGGTACTAACGGACTACGGAACGATTTTACTGGTGAAGTCATTTGACACTCTGGACATGTCTCACAATAACGTTCTACGTCTTTGTGTAGACCCGGCCAGTAAAATCGCGCCTTTATTCTATCAGTGGTTTTCTTTACCCCTAGGTGTCCTCCCAGCACATGACTATGGGCCAGGTCCATTACCTGGCTTCTAAAGGGCTTTGGCACCAGTAACTGCTCTAACCTATCAGGGTCATCTCTTTCCACCCTATATACCAAGTCATTGTTGTAGATAAAGTAGGGTGGTGATGGCGTAACCTCAGGGTTAACTGGTACCCCATTTATGCTCACTACTGTGGCTTTGGCGTTTACTAGCGTCAAATCGTCTAGTTGGGCAGAGGCAAACTTTACGGGAGCAACCTGTAAATCCTGAAAATCTAGTTCTGGAGTGTCCTCAACCTCAGGTCCTTCACCTGCCATAACCTCTAATACAGAACCAAGGTCTACTGGATTGGGAACCTCAGACCTCAAGGGCACATCCTGAACACAATCAGACTTCCTTTCCCACAGTTCCCAAAACCATGGGAAATCCTGACCCACTAGTACCTCATACATCAGATTCGGCACTACCCCGACCTGATGATGTACTGGGCCGATGGGGTTTTCTATGTACACTTGTGCAGCCGGGTAAGTACGATCATCCCCATGGATACAGGTTACCTGTAAGGAGACCCCTGGTAGAAACCCAGACTGGACTAGATGTGCAGCGACCAACGTAACTGTACTACCAGTGTCAAGCATTGCACTTACAGGTATCCCATCTATTTTGACTTCACACATCCTATTCCTCTCTAAATGACCTTTCTCTATCACAGTCTGCTTAACAGCAGGAACCCCGCCAAAAAATACCCCACAGAAATGTCACATTGCATTCGGTCAAGGTTCATAGGGCAAACTGCTGCCACATGTCCAAGTTCATGACATATGTAGCACTCAGTGTACTTCCCAAAACTGGGTCAGAGGTTTTTCTCCAGTCTATTGGAAGGAGTGGGGCTAGAGTCCCTTCTATGGGCCGTGGGATTTTCATCTCCTTTATGGGAGTCTATGAGTCCCTGTGGGCCACTAGGCCGAGGAACAGTCTTAACGGACCTCCTGATGTGCGGGGACCTGCGACCGGGAAACTCATCGGGACTTGTATTCCGGGCCATCTCCTCAGCAGCAAAGTGGCATTCCACTAAAGCGACCAACTGCTCTGCACTTTGGGGGTCATTCTGGCTGACCCACTTCCGAACGGTGCGAGGAAGACCCCTCAGGAACCGGTCTATAACGACCCTTTCGACGACGGCGGCGGCTGTACATTCGTCAGGCTGGAGCCATTTCCGCGCAGAGTGGATGAGGTCGTAGATTTGGGAGCGGGGAGCCTTTTCTGCACCGTAACGCCAGGAGTGGAACCGCTGGGCCCGAACTGCGACAGTGACACCTAGCCGTGCCATAATCTCAGCCTTCAGGGTTTCATAGTTTTCTGCCTGCTCTGGCTCCAAGTCATAATAGGCCTTCTGCGAGTCCCCCACCAGGAAAGGAGCAATTATTCCAGCCCACTGCTCAACTGGCCACCCTTCGCGCACTGCGGTACGCTCGAAAATTGACAGGTACGCCTCAACGTCATCGTCCATCGTCATCTTCTGAATAAGGTGTGATTTTACCTGGTGAGCGACCTTTGGGGCCACGCTAGTTTGGGCGGTAATTTTCTCCCCCAAGAGCTCTCGGTGAAGGCAAAGTTGCGCCTCGTGTTGTTCTTCCTTTAGCGTCTGATGTTGGGACACCGCCATCTGCTTTACTAACGCCGCAGTACTTTCCGTTTGTGACTTTGCAATCTGTTGTAAGCTCTCATTATGGGATTTTGACATCTCCTGCAAACCCCGCAACAGAATAGCAGCATTTTCTGTTTGCTTGTACTGGAGCGAGGATAGAAACACCTCCGTTTTCCACTTTCACTGCCTTGTGGACTGCCCGCATTAAACTCCACCAATTGTGATGTCCCCACCACGTTGCAGTCTCTTTTATCCAGATCAAAGGCAGGGAAACGTAGTGTTGATGCACAGGAGGGTTTATTTGCCAGGTACAAAGCAGGAACAGGGTTAACTTATAGATAAAACAGAAACAAAAAGCCTAACTCCTTTTCAGAGTTCTGACTAATACAGCTTAGTCCCTAACTACCAGTGGGGAAAACTAAGTTCTTTCCCCACTTTAGACACTGTACCTGCAGCTTCCCTTTGCAGTTCTCACAGGGCTGTCTGGGTGTGTGCCTTCAGACCAGCACAGCAGCAGCCCAGGAAGCTGTCTGTGCTGCCTTTTAACCTTGAAGCTCATTAATTAGGGCTCAGGTGAGAGTGAAGGGAACACACCCTGGAAGGTGCTGGGTCCTATGTACCTCCCCTCAAACACCTTTTGCTTCAATATATATATATATATTATGTGGTAATGGTTTGGGTTTCTCAGAGCTTGTTGGGAATCTGTGTATTTTGTTAACTGTGTGCAGCTGGTCTCAGTTGCTTATGGGAGGGTAGTGGCCCCTCCCCCCAAGGTTTAAGCTTGCCCCCAAAAAAATACAATGAAAAAACCTGCAAAATAAGAATAACAAATATTCAATGTTTTTTTCTTACCTTTAGATGTTTTCACCCACCGATTGCAGGGGTCTCAGCAAGCTCTCGAACAAATCCACGATCCAAAACAATAACGGGCCGCAGATACAGTCCAAAGTCCTTTTCTTCTTTCTTTTCTTATTTCTTCTTTCTTTATCTGTTAATTGTAATCCATTTGGGGGTCTTCTTTCTTCTTCTGCATCTGTATCTTTATCTTCATCTTCATCTGTAACGCCATTGTAATCCTATTTGGGAGGACATCTTCACTCCAGCTTCTTGGCGACAAAGGAGGCTGCACAGGCTTTTATATGGCATGTGTCATCACATTCGAGTGAGAAATGGTTCCCACACCATCTGATTGGCTGGGATAACAATGTGACTTTTTTTATGTGACGTCATGTAAAGGTAGTGAAGCCAGCCAATCAGAATGGCTGTGCTTCCTTTCCCTTTAAGATTACGTCACAAAAACCAACATACTGTTGCTGCCGTCACATGTTACTTCAGCCAATCAGATTGTGAGATGTATATCCTCAATCTGATTGGTTGTAGTAGACCATGTGACAGAGTCAATTTTTGAGTTTAGATTTTTAATGCTGGAAACGTTTGGTGGTGTTTTCCATTGTTTATTTCTGTAACTTTTTTGTTTGGTTTATAATAATGGTGTTTATTACTGTAGGAGTTTTATTTGGAGTTTTTATTAATTGATGTGGGTTTTTGTGTTTGGATTTAAAATTCTGGTGCTTACTTGCTATTTGCTATATTGATTGCTGGTAATTTGATGGTGTTTACTTGTTTATTTGGTCATTGTTTTGATTCAATTGGATATTGTTGGTGGTTGTTTTTTTATTAGGTTGACCATTGGCTGTGATAGTGGTAAATCATGCCCATATTATATAACCATGATGTACCACTGTGCCAATTCATTGGTTTATTGGCATTTGTAATGTATTTATTTTTCCATGCTATGTTTTATTTGGGGCCTATTTTTTTTTAGCTTCATCATTTATTGTTTGTGTTAAATGGGCATATTATATGGGCATGATGTAACCACTGTACCAATGAATGGGTGGAGGGTGGGGTAGTTGCCTGGGGATGGTGGTTAGGCCTAGTGGGTGGGTAGTGGGGGAGGGTGGGTTAACCCCTTAGTTACTATAGCGGTTACTAACCGCTAAGGTGATTAAGGGGTTAGGGACCATTAGATTGTATTTTTTATTGTATTCGTTCTGGCAATGGAGGACAAGGACAGTGATGAGGATGAGGCTGGCCTTCATCATGTCAGGCTGGCAGGGATAAGTGCAAGTTTTATTTACTTTATTTCTCTGGTTAATGTTATATTTTAAATGAGCAAATGTACTATTATCTATATCTGGATAATAGTAATTTTGCCCATTACTGTACAGTATGTATTGGGGGGGATGTATTTATTTGAATGTACTGCATATTATTCTTTACCAATTCTGAGTTGAACCGCATTGATTTCAGCCTCGAGGACCACCTACTTCCTGAGATACAGGCCTTGTTATGGGGTGCCGGTATCCCAGTACAGGATTGAAATTCCCTGGTCACCTGACGTGGGAGATTTAAAAGCACAGGGGATACCGGCACCCCATAACGGGGCCTTTATCTCGGGAAGAAGGGGGTCCCGAGGCTGAAACCAATGCGGTTCAGCTCTGGAGACACCCTGCTCATGTACACTAATATCAAAATCAATATTTTTAATGCACGATCGCCTGTAAGAGGCGTGCACGGAGACGCAGCATCTCCATGCAGATCTTACAGGCTGCAATTGTTTCTATCAACTATCGTGCTATAGAAATTATAGTGTGATAGCACTGATACAAAAAACAGGTCGCACATGTAAGGATTCTGCTTGATCTGTGTCGGGTTTTCCCAACGGTCCAGGTTTTCTGCCTCCCCTGCCCTTTCTGCTCTCTGTGGCCATTTTGGTTACTGGCAGCCTGCTTTATAAGGCTGCAGTTACCATAGAGAGTCGCCGAGCAAAGTTCTGTGTGTTTGCAGCTCCTGTCAGTCTTTGCAGTTACATCTTACCCTCTTGCCAGTTTTAAATTCCTGTTGCTGACCCTGGACTGTGACCCCGACCTCGCTGCCATCCACCTGCCCTGACCTCCGCTTGCCTCCTCGATTTTGCACCTCTGCCACCAGCCCTGAAATCTGCCTGTCCCCTGGACTTTGCAACTCTGCCACCAGCCCTAAGCTATAAGGACCCCCCTCCCCCCCAACACATACAGTACAATAAGAGGCAAAATTACCATTATCCAGATATGGATAATAGTGCATTTACCCATTTAAAATAAAACATCAACCAGCAGAAATATAGTAAATACAACTTGCACTCACCCCTGCCAGCCTGCCACGATGAAGGCCGTCCTGATCCTCATCACCGTCCATGTCCTCCGTTGCCAGAAATATCCAATGCAATCAAAACAATCACCAAATAATCAACAATAAACTAAACATTCATTGGTACAATGGGTACATCATGCTCATATATACAGGTGCGCCGACGAGTATTCTAACACTTTCCTTAAACTTGCCTTGGAATATCTGGGGCTATAACCAACAAGATCCAGGTACATGCTGCATACATACTGCAAACATTTCCGTGACATTTCTGCAGAGACTAATGGCCCATCGGATTAACACAGCAGGGGTCCCTGGCAGTCCCATTCAGTTTGAATGGGACTGCCATGGACCCCCGCTGTTAATCCGATGGGCCATTAGTCTGTCTGCAGAAATGTTGCAGCATGTACCCAGCATGTTTTCAGCATGTACCCAGTATGTATACAACAAAAAACAGAAATGCCCAAAGCTACTTCCAATGTAACAAAAATACACAGTGCAATACGTATATATCTCTTGTAAAAAGGGTCATTTAGTTTAACCCTTTGGCCAAAGCGTCTTAAGCCTGCTGCCACTTACAAGGCATGGCCATAGCATGTCCTAACACTCACCTGGCTTAAAATTCTTATTTACCTGTATAATTACAGGAATAATGATCACATTGGATCTGTCGGAACCTGGCAAAATGAAACTGACCTGACAACTTGGAAAGTGGAGTGGGGCAAGCTTAAACCTTGGGGGGTCTTGTAAGCTTTGGGCATTTTTGTTTTTTGTTGTATACATTTAGCCACGACCACTAGCACTCCTTTAGACACTTAAATATATATTTATATTTATATATATATATATATATATATATTTATTTAAGTGTCTAAAGGAGTGCTAGTGGGCGTGGCTAAATGTATACAACAAAAAACAAAAATATATATATTGTGATGTCCCCACCACGTTGCAGTCTCTTTTATCCAGATCAAAGGCAGGGAAACGTAGTGTTGATGCAAAGGAGGGTTTATTTGCCAGGTACAAAGCAGGAACAGGGTTAACTTATAAGATAAAACAGAAACAAAAAGCCTAACTCCTTTTCAGAGTTCTGACTAATACAGCTTAGTCCCTAACTACCAGTGGGGAAAACTAAGTTCTTTCCCCACTTTAGACACTATACCTGCAGCTTCCCTTTGCAGTTCTCACAGGGCTGTCTGGGTGTGTGCCTTCAGACCAGCACAGCAGCAGCCCAGGAAGCTGTCTGTGCTGCCTTTTAACCTTGAAGCTCATTAATTAGGGCTCAGGTGAGAGTGAAGGGAACACATCCTGGAAGGTGCTGGGTCCCTATGAACCTCCCCTCAAACACATTTTGCTTCAATATATCACATATCCCCCCCCATTGCTCAATCGTTATCGGGTTAGCACTTGAAAATAGGGAGGTGTATATTCGGGACAATGCATCAGCATTTCCATGTTTGGAGCCTGGCTTGTGTTCAACTGTGAACTGGAACCCCTGGAGACTCAAAAACCAGCGAGTTACCCGAGCATTCTTTTCCTTATTTTGTTGCATGTACTTTAAAGGTGCATGGTCGGTTATTAAGGTAAATTTTCTACCTAATAAATAATATTTTAGAGTCTCTAACGCCCATTTGATGGCCAAGCCCTCTTTCTCAACTACACTGGCGACACACTTTATTCGAGCTCGGCTAGTCCCACGAATTCGGGTATACCCGGGTGTATTGAGGTTTGTGACTGTTTTCTGCCCGAGTGCATTGAGGTATTTTCCAGGCAGGGATTGAAGCATTTTATTCCCTCTGGCTGCAATACTGCACAGTATATATATATATACTGCATTACAATTCAGGAATTTATGCCATCTGGTAGACACGCGAAGCATTGCAGCCTATTAAATCCTAATCATTATCATTTAAAAGATCAGCCGCCCGTCAGCCAGGCATGAACCCAGGCTGGGAAGGCAAACACAACGGGGCTTGTCAGAGGTGAGGAGCGGCGCATTCCAGGTATCTGCCAGGTACATACTGGGTATTTGCTCGAATAAAGTGTGTCGGTGCAGTACGGCATATCTCTTCTCATGGACAGTTAGCTTTCTGCTGATATAGATGATGGGGTGTTCCTCCATTCCGACTCTTTGTGACAGGACCGCTCCTATCCCTACATCGGAACGTCACACTGAACCTGAAATTCCCTGGTGAAGTCTGGGGTGATCAGGACGGGATGAGCACATAAGGCGTCTTTTAAGCTTTGGAAAGCTTTCTACGCCTGGTCAGACCACTTCACCATGACTGAACTCTTCCCTTTCGTTAGGTCGGAGAGAGGGGTTGAGAGGGTGGCAAAGTCTGGTATAAAGCGACGGTAGTAACCGGCCAGGCCGAGGAAGGCTTTAACCTGTTTCTTAGTTACTGGTCTCGGCCATTCCCTAATTGTCTTCAGCTTTGCCACCTGTGGTTTCACAAGCCCTCTACCAACCGTATACCCTAAGTACTTGGTCTCTTCTAAACCGATGGCACACTTAGCAGGGTTTGCCGTCAGACCCGCTTCCTCCAGGGAGTCTAAAACTGCCTGTACTTTTCCCAGGTGAGAGTCCCAGTCATTACTGTGAATGATCACATCATCCAGGTAGCTCGCGGCATAGTCTGTATGAGACTTCAAAACCCGGTCCATCAATCTCTGAAAGGTTGCTGGAGCCCCATGTAGACCGAAGGGTAGGACCTTATATTGGTATAGCCCGCCTGGTGTGGAAAATGCCGTTTTATCTTTAGCAGCCTGTGATAGAAGTACCTGCCAATACCCCTTAGTCAGATCAAGGGTAGTTAAGTATCGGGCATCACCTACCCTGTCTATCAGTTCGTCTACCCGTGGCATAGGGTATGTATCAAATTTGGAGACTGCATTTAGTTTCCTAAAATCATTACAGAACCTGATCGAGCCATCCGGTTTCGGAACCAACACGATAGGGCTCGACCAGTTACTGAATGACTCCTCGATTACGTCGAGGTCCAACATTTTCTGCACCTCCTCTTTAACGGCCTGTCGCCTAGCCTCAGGTAGTCTATAGGGCTTAAGATGTATGACCTTCCCAGGTTCTGTATGGATGTTATGCTCAATAATCGAGGTTCTCCCGGGTACAGGGGAGAAAACTCGGGCATTGCGCACAAGAAACTCCTTTACCTCCTATTTCTGAGGGCCAGACAAGGTGTCAGCAACTTTCACTTCAGGAACAGAAGGTTCCCTAGATGGTACCGTCCGAACTATAGTAACCAACGCTTCCCTCTCTTTCCAGGGCTTTAGGAGATTCACGTGATACAACTGTTCTGGCTTCCTCCTCCCGGGCTGACTAACTCTGTAATTGACCTCTCCTACTCTTTCTAGGACTTCGCAGGGTCCCCGCCAGGTGGCCAAAAATTTACATTCTACTGTAGGTACTAGCACTAACACCTTATCTCCCGACCCAAACACCCTAAGTGTGGCATTCCTGTTATAAGAGTTCTGCTGTGAACTCTGGGCTTGCTGCATGTGTTGTCGCACAATCGGCAACACTGCTGCAATGCGATCCTGCATCTGGGAAATATGCTCGATTATGCTACGGTGGGGTGTTGACTCTGTTTCCCAGGTCTCTTTGAGCATATCCAGTATACCTCGTGGGTGTCTCCCATACAACAACTCAAAAGGGGAATAACCTGTAGATGCCTGAGGGACTTCTCTTACGGCAAACAATAAATACGGCAAGAGAAAATCCCAGTTTTTACCATCTCGGTCTATGGCCTTCCGTAACATATGTTTAAGAGTCTTGTTAAACCGCTCCACTAGGCCGTCGGTTTGCGGGTGATAGACCGAGGTGTGTAAATGTTTGATATTCAATAACCTGCATAGCTCTTTCGTAACCCGGGACATAAAAGGGGTTCCTTGTTCTGTTAATATTTCCTTGGGGATCCCGACCCGAGTAAACAACAACATTAATTCTTTGGCTATGCCTTTAGCAGATGTATTCCGGAGGGGAACCGCTTCCGGATATCTTGTGGCATAGTCTATAATGACTAGAATGTGTTGATGGCCCCGTGCTGACTTTGGTATTGGGCCTACCAGATCCATTCCGATACGTTCAAAAGGAACTTCAATAATGGGCAAGGGTACTAACGGACTACGGAACGATTTTACTGGTGAAGTCATTTGACACTCTGGACATGTCTCACAATAACGTTCTACGTCTTTGTGTAGACCCGGCCAGTAAAATCGCGCCTTTATTCTATCAGTGGTTTTCTTTACCCCTAGGTGTCCTCCCAGCACATGACTATGGGCCAGGTCCATTACCTGGCTTCTAAAGGGCTTTGGCACCAGTAACTGCTCTAACCTATCAGGGTCATCTCTTTCCACCCTATATACCAAGTCATTGTTGTAGATAAAGTAGGGTGGTGATGGCGTAACCTCAGGGTTAACTGGTACCCCATTTATGCTCACTACTGTGGCTTTGGCGTTTACTAGCGTCAAATCGTCTAGTTGGGCAGAGGCAAACTTTACGGGAGCAACCTGTAAATCCTGAAAATCTAGTTCTGGAGTGTCCTCAACCTCAGGTCCTTCACCTGCCATAACCTCTAATACAGAACCAAGGTCTACTGGATTGGGAACCTCAGACCTCAAGGGCACATCCTGAACACAATCAGACTTCCTTTCCCACAGTTCCCAAAACCATGGGAAATCCTGACCCACTAGTACCTCATACATCAGATTCGGCACTACCCCGACCTGATGATGTACTGGGCCGATGGGGTTTTCTATGTACACTTGTGCAGCCGGGTAAGTACGATCATCCCCATGGATACAGGTTACCTGTAAGGAGACCCCTGGTAGAAACCCAGACTGGACTAGATGTGCAGCGACCAACGTAACTGTACTACCAGTGTCAAGCATTGCACTTACAGGTATCCCATCTATTTTGACTTCACACATCCTATTCCTCTCTAAATGACCTTTCTCTATCACAGTCTGCTTAACAGCAGGAACCCCGCCAAAAAATACCCCACAGAAATGTCACATTGCATTCGGTCAAGGTTCATAGGGCAAACTGCTGCCACATGTCCAAGTTCATGACATATGTAGCACTCAGTGTACTTCCCAAAACTGGGTCAGAGGTTTTTCTCCAGTCTATTGGAAGGAGTGGGGCTAGAGTCCCTTCTATGGGCCGTGGGATTTTCATCTCCTTTATGGGAGTCTATGAGTCCCTGTGGGCCACTAGGCCGAGGAACAGTCTTAACGGACCTCCTGATGTGCGGGGACCTGCGACCGGGAAACTCATCGGGACTTGTATTCCGGGCCATCTCCTCAGCAGCAAAGTGGCATTCCACTAAAGCGACCAACTGCTCTGCACTTTGGGGGTCATTCTGGCTGACCCACTTCCGAACGGTGCGAGGAAGACCCCTCAGGAACCGGTCTATAACGACCCTTTCGACGACGGCGGCGGCTGTACATTCGTCAGGCTGGAGCCATTTCCGCGCAGAGTGGATGAGGTCGTAGATTTGGGAGCGGGGAGCCTTTTCTGCACCGTAACGCCAGGAGTGGAACCGCTGGGCCCGAACTGCGACAGTGACACCTAGCCGTGCCATAATCTCAGCCTTCAGGGTTTCATAGTTTTCCGCCTGCTCTGGCTCCAAGTCATAATAGGCCTTCTGCGAGTCCCCCACCAGGAAAGGAGCAATTATTCCAGCCCACTGCTCAACTGGCCACCCTTCGCGCACTGCGGTACGCTCGAAAATTGACAGGTACGCCTCAACGTCATCGTCCATCGTCATCTTCTGAATAAGGTGTGATTTTACCTGGTGAGCGACCTTTGGGGCCACGCTAGTTTGGGCGGTAATTTTCTCCCCCAAGAGCTCTCGGTGAAGGCAAAGTTGCGCCTCGTGTTGTTCTTCCTTTAGCGTCTGATGTTGGGACACCGCCATCTGCTTTACTAACGCCGCAGTACTTTCCGTTTGTGACTTTGCAATCTGTTGTAAGCTCTCATTATGGGATTTTGACATCTCCTGCAAACCCCGCAACAGAATAGCAGCATTTTCTGTTTGCTTGTACTGGAGCGAGGATAGAAACACCTCCGTTTTCCACTTTCACTGCCTTGTGGACTGCCCGCATTAAACTCCACCAATTGTGATGTCCCCACCACGTTGCAGTCTCTTTTATCCAGATCAAAGGCAGGGAAACGTAGTGTTGATGCACAGGAGGGTTTATTTGCCAGGTACAAAGCAGGAACAGGGTTAACTTATAGATAAAACAGAAACAAAAAGCCTAACTCCTTTTCAGAGTTCTGACTAATACAGCTTAGTCCCTAACTACCAGTGGGGAAAACTAAGTTCTTTCCCCACTTTAGACACTGTACCTGCAGCTTCCCTTTGCAGTTCTCACAGGGCTGTCTGGGTGTGTGCCTTCAGACCAGCACAGCAGCAGCCCAGGAAGCTGTCTGTGCTGCCTTTTAACCTTGAAGCTCATTAATTAGGGCTCAGGTGAGAGTGAAGGGAACACACCCTGGAAGGTGCTGGGTCCTATGTACCTCCCCTCAAACACCTTTTGCTTCAATATATATATATATATTATGTGGTAATGGTTTGGGTTTCTCAGAGCTTGTTGGGAATCTGTGTATTTTGTTAACTGTGTGCAGCTGGTCTCAGTTGCTTATGGGAGGGTAGTGGCCCCTCCCCCCAAGGTTTAAGCTTGCCCCCAAAAAAATACAATGAAAAAACCTGCAAAATAAGAATAACAAATATTCAATGTTTTTTTCTTACCTTTAGATGTTTTCACCCACCGATTGCAGGGGTCTCAGCAAGCTCTCGAACAAATCCACGATCCAAAACAATAACGGGCCGCAGATACAGTCCAAAGTCCTTTTCTTCTTTCTTTTCTTATTTCTTCTTTCTTTATCTGTTAATTGTAATCCATTTGGGGGTCTTCTTTCTTCTTCTGCATCTGTATCTTTATCTTCATCTTCATCTGTAACGCCATTGTAATCCTATTTGGGAGGACATCTTCACTCCAGCTTCTTGGCGACAAAGGAGGCTGCACAGGCTTTTATATGGCATGTGTCATCACATTCGAGTGAGAAATGGTTCCCACACCATCTGATTGGCTGGGATAACAATGTGACTTTTTTTATGTGACGTCATGTAAAGGTAGTGAAGCCAGCCAATCAGAATGGCTGTGCTTCCTTTCCCTTTAAGATTACGTCACAAAAACCAACATACTGTTGCTGCCGTCACATGTTACTTCAGCCAATCAGATTGTGAGATGTATATCCTCAATCTGATTGGTTGTAGTAGACCATGTGACAGAGTCAATTTTTGAGTTTAGATTTTTAATGCTGGAAACGTTTGGTGGTGTTTTCCATTGTTTATTTCTGTAACTTTTTTGTTTGGTTTATAATAATGGTGTTTATTACTGTAGGAGTTTTATTTGGAGTTTTTATTAATTGATGTGGGTTTTTGTGTTTGGATTTAAAATTCTGGTGCTTACTTGCTATTTGCTATATTGATTGCTGGTAATTTGATGGTGTTTACTTGTTTATTTGGTCATTGTTTTGATTCAATTGGATATTGTTGGTGGTTGTTTTTTTATTAGGTTGACCATTGGCTGTGATAGTGGTAAATCATGCCCATATTATATAACCATGATGTACCACTGTGCCAATTCATTGGTTTATTGGCATTTGTAATGTATTTATTTTTCCATGCTATGTTTTATTTGGGGCCTATTTTTTTTTAGCTTCATCATTTATTGTTTGTGTTAAATGGGCATATTATATGGGCATGATGTAACCACTGTACCAATGAATGGGTGGAGGGTGGGGTAGTTGCCTGGGGATGGTGGTTAGGCCTAGTGGGTGGGTAGTGGGGGAGGGTGGGTTAACCCCTTAGTTACTATAGCGGTTACTAACCGCTAAGGTGATTAAGGGGTTAGGGACCATTAGATTGTATTTTTTATTGTATTCGTTCTGGCAATGGAGGACAAGGACAGTGATGAGGATGAGGCTGGCCTTCATCATGTCAGGCTGGCAGGGATAAGTGCAAGTTTTATTTACTTTATTTCTCTGGTTAATGTTATATTTTAAATGAGCAAATGTACTATTATCTATATCTGGATAATAGTAATTTTGCCCATTACTGTACAGTATGTATTGGGGGGGATGTATTTATTTGAATGTACTGCATATTATTCTTTACCAATTCTGAGTTGAACCGCATTGATTTCAGCCTCGAGGACCACCTACTTCCTGAGATACAGGCCTTGTTATGGGGTGCCGGTATCCCAGTACAGGATTGAAATTCCCTGGTCACCTGACGTGGGAGATTTAAAAGCACAGGGGATACCGGCACCCCATAACGGGGCCTTTATCTCGGGAAGAAGGGGGTCCCGAGGCTGAAACCAATGCGGTTCAGCTCTGGAGACACCCTGCTCATGTACACTAATATCAAAATCAATATTTTTAATGCACGATCGCCTGTAAGAGGCGTGCACGGAGACGCAGCATCTCCATGCAGATCTTACAGGCTGCAATTGTTTCTATCAACTATCGTGCTATAGAAATTATAGTGTGATAGCACTGATACAAAAAACAGGTCGCACATGTAAGGATTCTGCTTGATCTGTGTCGGGTTTTCCCAACGGTCCAGGTTTTCTGCCTCCCCTGCCCTTTCTGCTCTCTGTGGCCATTTTGGTTACTGGCAGCCTGCTTTATAAGGCTGCAGTTACCATAGAGAGTCGCCGAGCAAAGTTCTGTGTGTTTGCAGCTCCTGTCAGTCTTTGCAGTTACATCTTACCCTCTTGCCAGTTTTAAATTCCTGTTGCTGACCCTGGACTGTGACCCCGACCTCGCTGCCATCCACCTGCCCTGACCTCCGCTTGCCTCCTCGATTTTGCACCTCTGCCACCAGCCCTGAAATCTGCCTGTCCCCTGGACTTTGCAACTCTGCCACCAGCCCTAAGCTATAAGGACCCCCCTCCCCCCCAACACATACAGTACAATAAGAGGCAAAATTACCATTATCCAGATATGGATAATAGTGCATTTACCCATTTAAAATAAAACATCAACCAGCAGAAATATAGTAAATACAACTTGCACTCACCCCTGCCAGCCTGCCACGATGAAGGCCGTCCTGATCCTCATCACCGTCCATGTCCTCCGTTGCCAGAAATATCCAATGCAATCAAAACAATCACCAAATAATCAACAATAAACTAAACATTCATTGGTACAATGGGTACATCATGCTCATATATACAGGTGCGCCGACGAGTATTCTAACACTTTCCTTAAACTTGCCTTGGAATATCTGGGGCTATAACCAACAAGATCCAGGTACATGCTGCATACATACTGCAAACATTTCCGTGACATTTCTGCAGAGACTAATGGCCCATCGGATTAACACAGCAGGGGTCCCTGGCAGTCCCATTCAGTTTGAATGGGACTGCCATGGACCCCCGCTGTTAATCCGATGGGCCATTAGTCTGTCTGCAGAAATGTTGCAGCATGTACCCAGCATGTTTTCAGCATGTACCCAGTATGTATACAACAAAAAACAGAAATGCCCAAAGCTACTTCCAATGTAACAAAAATACACAGTGCAATACGTATATATCTCTTGTAAAAAGGGTCATTTAGTTTAACCCTTTGGCCAAAGCGTCTTAAGCCTGCTGCCACTTACAAGGCATGGCCATAGCATGTCCTAACACTCACCTGGCTTAAAATTCTTATTTACCTGTATAATTACAGGAATAATGATCACATTGGATCTGTCGGAACCTGGCAAAATGAAACTGACCTGACAACTTGGAAAGTGGAGTGGGGCAAGCTTAAACCTTGGGGGGTCTTGTAAGCTTTGGGCATTTTTGTTTTTTGTTGTATACATTTAGCCACGACCACTAGCACTCCTTTAGACACTTAAATAATATTTATATTTATATATATATATATATATATATTTATTTAAGTGTCTAAAGGAGTGCTAGTGGGCGTGGCTAAATGTATACAACAAAAAACAAAAATATATATATTGTGATGTCCCCACCACGTTGCAGTCTCTTTTATCCAGATCAAAGGCAGGGAAACGTAGTGTTGATGCAAAGGAGGGTTTATTTGCCAGGTACAAAGCAGGAACAGGGTTAACTTATAAGATAAAACAGAAACAAAAAGCCTAACTCCTTTTCAGAGTTCTGACTAATACAGCTTAGTCCCTAACTACCAGTGGGGAAAACTAAGTTCTTTCCCCACTTTAGACACTATACCTGCAGCTTCCCTTTGCAGTTCTCACAGGGCTGTCTGGGTGTGTGCCTTCAGACCAGCACAGCAGCAGCCCAGGAAGCTGTCTGTGCTGCCTTTTAACCTTGAAGCTCATTAATTAGGGCTCAGGTGAGAGTGAAGGGAACACATCCTGGAAGGTGCTGGGTCCCTATGAACCTCCCCTCAAACACATTTTGCTTCAATATATCACATATCCCCCCCCATTGCTCAATCGTTATCGGGTTAGCACTTGAAAATAGGGAGGTGTATATTCGGGACAATGCATCAGCATTTCCATGTTTGGAGCCTGGCTTGTGTTCAACTGTGAACTGGAACCCCTGGAGACTCAAAAACCAGCGAGTTACCCGAGCATTCTTTTCCTTATTTTGTTGCATGTACTTTAAAGGTGCATGGTCGGTTATTAAGGTAAATTTTCTACCTAATAAATAATATTTTAGAGTCTCTAACGCCCATTTGATGGCCAAGCCCTCTTTCTCAACTACGGCATATCTCTTCTCATGGACAGTTAGCTTTCTGCTGATATAGATGATGGGGTGTTCCTCCATTCCGACTCTTTGTGACAGGACCGCTCCTATCCCTACATCGGAACGTCACACTGAACCTGAAATTCCCTGGTGAAGTCTGGGGTGATCAGGACGGGATGAGCACATAAGGCGTCTTTTAAGCTTTGGAAAGCTTTCTACGCCTGGTCAGACCACTTCACCATGACTGAACTCTTCCCTTTCGTTAGGTCGGAGAGAGGGGTTGAGAGGGTGGCAAAGTCTGGTATAAAGCGACGGTAGTAACCGGCCAGGCCGAGGAAGGCTTTAACCTGTTTCTTAGTTACTGGTCTCGGCCATTCCCTAATTGTCTTCAGCTTTGCCACCTGTGGTTTCACAAGCCCTCTACCAACCGTATACCCTAAGTACTTGGTCTCTTCTAAACCGATGGCACACTTAGCAGGGTTTGCCGTCAGACCCGCTTCCTCCAGGGAGTCTAAAACTGCCTGTACTTTTCCCAGGTGAGAGTCCCAGTCATTACTGTGAATGATCACATCATCCAGGTAGCTCGCGGCATAGTCTGTATGAGACTTCAAAACCCGGTCCATCAATCTCTGAAAGGTTGCTGGAGCCCCATGTAGACCGAAGGGTAGGACCTTATATTGGTATAGCCCGCCTGGTGTGGAAAATGCCGTTTTATCTTTAGCAGCCTGTGATAGAAGTACCTGCCAATACCCCTTAGTCAGATCAAGGGTAGTTAAGTATCGGGCATCACCTACCCTGTCTATCAGTTCGTCTACCCGTGGCATAGGGTATGTATCAAATTTGGAGACTGCATTTAGTTTCCTAAAATCATTACAGAACCTGATCGAGCCATCCGGTTTCGGAACCAACACGATAGGGCTCGACCAGTTACTGAATGACTCCTCGATTACGTCGAGGTCCAACATTTTCTGCACCTCCTCTTTAACGGCCTGTCGCCTAGCCTCAGGTAGTCTATAGGGCTTAAGATGTATGACCTTCCCAGGTTCTGTATGGATGTTATGCTCAATAATCGAGGTTCTCCCGGGTACAGGGGAGAAAACTCGGGCATTGCGCACAAGAAACTCCTTTACCTCCTATTTCTGAGGGCCAGACAAGGTGTCAGCAACTTTCACTTCAGGAACAGAAGGTTCCCTAGATGGTACCGTCCGAACTATAGTAACCAACGCTTCCCTCTCTTTCCAGGGCTTTAGGAGATTCACGTGATACAACTGTTCTGGCTTCCTCCTCCCGGGCTGACTAACTCTGTAATTGACCTCTCCTACTCTTTCTAGGACTTCGCAGGGTCCCCGCCAGGTGGCCAAAAATTTACATTCTACTGTAGGTACTAGCACTAACACCTTATCTCCCGACCCAAACACCCTAAGTGTGGCATTCCTGTTATAAGAGTTCTGCTGTGAACTCTGGGCTTGCTGCATGTGTTGTCGCACAATCGGCAACACTGCTGCAATGCGATCCTGCATCTGGGAAATATGCTCGATTATGCTACGGTGGGGTGTTGACTCTGTTTCCCAGGTCTCTTTGAGCATATCCAGTATACCTCGTGGGTGTCTCCCATACAACAACTCAAAAGGGGAATAACCTGTAGATGCCTGAGGGACTTCTCTTACGGCAAACAATAAATACGGCAAGAGAAAATCCCAGTTTTTACCATCTCGGTCTATGGCCTTCCGTAACATATGTTTAAGAGTCTTGTTAAACCGCTCCACTAGGCCGTCGGTTTGCGGGTGATAGACCGAGGTGTGTAAATGTTTGATATTCAATAACCTGCATAGCTCTTTCGTAACCCGGGACATAAAAGGGGTTCCTTGTTCTGTTAATATTTCCTTGGGGATCCCGACCCGAGTAAACAACAACATTAATTCTTTGGCTATGCCTTTAGCAGATGTATTCCGGAGGGGAACCGCTTCCGGATATCTTGTGGCATAGTCTATAATGACTAGAATGTGTTGATGGCCCCGTGCTGACTTTGGTATTGGGCCTACCAGATCCATTCCGATACGTTCAAAAGGAACTTCAATAATGGGCAAGGGTACTAACGGACTACGGAACGATTTTACTGGTGAAGTCATTTGACACTCTGGACATGTCTCACAATAACGTTCTACGTCTTTGTGTAGACCCGGCCAGTAAAATCGCGCCTTTATTCTATCAGTGGTTTTCTTTACCCCTAGGTGTCCTCCCAGCACATGACTATGGGCCAGGTCCATTACCTGGCTTCTAAAGGGCTTTGGCACCAGTAACTGCTCTAACCTATCAGGGTCATCTCTTTCCACCCTATATACCAAGTCATTGTTGTAGATAAAGTAGGGTGGTGATGGCGTAACCTCAGGGTTAACTGGTACCCCATTTATGCTCACTACTGTGGCTTTGGCGTTTACTAGCGTCAAATCGTCTAGTTGGGCAGAGGCAAACTTTACGGGAGCAACCTGTAAATCCTGAAAATCTAGTTCTGGAGTGTCCTCAACCTCAGGTCCTTCACCTGCCATAACCTCTAATACAGAACCAAGGTCTACTGGATTGGGAACCTCAGACCTCAAGGGCACATCCTGAACACAATCAGACTTCCTTTCCCACAGTTCCCAAAACCATGGGAAATCCTGACCCACTAGTACCTCATACATCAGATTCGGCACTACCCCGACCTGATGATGTACTGGGCCGATGGGGTTTTCTATGTACACTTGTGCAGCCGGGTAAGTACGATCATCCCCATGGATACAGGTTACCTGTAAGGAGACCCCTGGTAGAAACCCAGACTGGACTAGATGTGCAGCGACCAACGTAACTGTACTACCAGTGTCAAGCATTGCACTTACAGGTATCCCATCTATTTTGACTTCACACATCCTATTCCTCTCTAAATGACCTTTCTCTATCACAGTCTGCTTAACAGCAGGAACCCCGCCAAAAAATACCCCACAGAAATGTCACATTGCATTCGGTCAAGGTTCATAGGGCAAACTGCTGCCACATGTCCAAGTTCATGACATATGTAGCACTCAGTGTACTTCCCAAAACTGGGTCAGAGGTTTTTCTCCAGTCTATTGGAAGGAGTGGGGCTAGAGTCCCTTCTATGGGCCGTGGGATTTTCATCTCCTTTATGGGAGTCTATGAGTCCCTGTGGGCCACTAGGCCGAGGAACAGTCTTAACGGACCTCCTGATGTGCGGGGACCTGCGACCGGGAAACTCATCGGGACTTGTATTCCGGGCCATCTCCTCAGCAGCAAAGTGGCATTCCACTAAAGCGACCAACTGCTCTGCACTTTGGGGGTCATTCTGGCTGACCCACTTCCGAACGGTGCGAGGAAGACCCCTCAGGAACCGGTCTATAACGACCCTTTCGACGACGGCGGCGGCTGTACATTCGTCAGGCTGGAGCCATTTCCACGCAGAGTGGATGAGGTCGTAGATTTGGGAGCGGGGAGCCTTTTCTGCACCGTAACGCCAGGAGTGGAACCGCTGGGCCCGAACTGCGACAGTGACACCTAGCCGTGCCATAATCTCAGCCTTCAGGGTTTCATAGTTTTCCGCCTGCTCTGGCTCCAAGTCATAATAGGCCTTCTGCGAGTCCCCCACCAGGAAAGGAGCAATTATTCCAGCCCACTGCTCAACTGGCCACCCTTCGCGCACTGCGGTACGCTCGAAAATTGACAGGTACGCCTCAACGTCATCGTCCATCGTCATCTTCTGAATAAGGTGTGATTTTACCTGGTGAGCGACCTTTGGGGCCACGCTAGTTTGGGCGGTAATTTTCTCCCCCAAGAGCTCTCGGTGAAGGCAAAGTTGCGCCTCGTGTTGTTCTTCCTTTAGCGTCTGATGTTGGGACACCGCCATCTGCTTTACTAACGCCGCAGTACTTTCCGTTTGTGACTTTGCAATCTGTTGTAAGCTCTCATTATGGGATTTTGACATCTCCTGCAAACCCCGCAACAGAATAGCAGCATTTTCTGTTTGCTTGTACTGGAGCGAGGATAGAAACACCTCCGTTTTCCACTTTCACTGCCTTGTGGACTGCCCGCATTAAACTCCACCAATTGTGATGTCCCCACCACGTTGCAGTCTCTTTTATCCAGATCAAAGGCAGGGAAACGTAGTGTTGATGCACAGGAGGGTTTATTTGCCAGGTACAAAGCAGGAACAGGGTTAACTTATAGATAAAACAGAAACAAAAAGCCTAACTCCTTTTCAGAGTTCTGACTAATACAGCTTAGTCCCTAACTACCAGTGGGGAAAACTAAGTTCTTTCCCCACTTTAGACACTGTACCTGCAGCTTCCCTTTGCAGTTCTCACAGGGCTGTCTGGGTGTGTGCCTTCAGACCAGCACAGCAGCAGCCCAGGAAGCTGTCTGTGCTGCCTTTTAACCTTGAAGCTCATTAATTAGGGCTCAGGTGAGAGTGAAGGGAACACACCCTGGAAGGTGCTGGGTCCTATGTACCTCCCCTCAAACACCTTTTGCTTCAATATATATATATATATTATGTGGTAATGGTTTGGGTTTCTCAGAGCTTGTTGGGAATCTGTGTATTTTGTTAACTGTGTGCAGCTGGTCTCAGTTGCTTATGGGAGGGTAGTGGCCCCTCCCCCCAAGGTTTAAGCTTGCCCCCAAAAAAATACAATGAAAAAACCTGCAAAATAAGAATAACAAATATTCAATGTTTTTTTCTTACCTTTAGATGTTTTCACCCACCGATTGCAGGGGTCTCAGCAAGCTCTCGAACAAATCCACGATCCAAAACAATAACGGGCCGCAGATACAGTCCAAAGTCCTTTTCTTCTTTCTTTTCTTATTTCTTCTTTCTTTATCTGTTAATTGTAATCCATTTGGGGGTCTTCTTTCTTCTTCTGCATCTGTATCTTTATCTTCATCTTCATCTGTAACGCCATTGTAATCCTATTTGGGAGGACATCTTCACTCCAGCTTCTTGGCGTCAAAGGAGGCTGCACAGGCTTTTATATGGCATGTGTCATCACATTCGAGTGAGAAATGGTTCCCACACCATCTGATTGGCTGGGATAACAATGTGACTTTTTTTATGTGACGTCATGTAAAGGTAGTGAAGCCAGCCAATCAGAATGGCTGTGCTTCCTTTCCCTTTAAGATTACGTCACAAAAACCAACATACTGTTGCTGCCGTCACATGTTACTTCAGCCAATCAGATTGTGAGATGTATATCCTCAATCTGATTGGTTGTAGTAGACCATGTGACAGAGTCAATTTTTGAGTTTAGATTTTTAATGCTGGAAACGTTTGGTGGTGTTTTCCATTGTTTATTTCTGTAACTTTTTTGTTTGGTTTATAATAATGGTGTTTATTACTGTAGGAGTTTTATTTGGAGTTTTTATTAATTGATGTGGGTTTTTGTGTTTGGATTTAAAATTCTGGTGCTTACTTGCTATTTGCTATATTGATTGCTGGTAATTTGATGGTGTTTACTTGTTTATTTGGTCATTGTTTTGATTCAATTGGATATTGTTGGTGGTTGTTTTTTTATTAGGTTGACCATTGGCTGTGATAGTGGTAAATCATGCCCATATTATATAACCATGATGTACCACTGTGCCAATTCATTGGTTTATTGGCATTTGTAATGTATTTATTTTTCCATGCTATGTTTTATTTGGGGCCTATTTTTTTTTAGCTTCATCATTTATTGTTTGTGTTAAATGGGCATATTATATGGGCATGATGTAACCACTGTACCAATGAATGGGTGGAGGGTGGGGTAGTTGCCTGGGGATGGTGGTTAGGCCTAGTGGGTGGGTAGTGGGGGAGGGTGGGTTAACCCCTTAGTTACTATAGCGGTTACTAACCGCTAAGGTGATTAAGGGGTTAGGGACCATTAGATTGTATTTTTTATTGTATTCGTTCTGGCAATGGAGGACAAGGACAGTGATGAGGATGAGGCTGGCCTTCATCATGTCAGGCTGGCAGGGATAAGTGCAAGTTTTATTTACTTTATTTCTCTGGTTAATGTTATATTTTAAATGAGCAAATGTACTATTATCTATATCTGGATAATAGTAATTTTGCCCATTACTGTACAGTATGTATTGGGAGGGATGTATTTATTTGAATGTACTGCATATTATTCTTTACCAATTCTGAGTTGAACCGCATTGATTTCAGCCTCGAGGACCACCTACTTCCTGAGATACAGGCCTTGTTATGGGGTGCCGGTATCCCAGTACAGGATTGAAATTCCCTGGTCACCTGACGTGGGAGATTTAAAAGCACAGGGGATACCGGCACCCCATAACGGGGCCTTTATCTCGGGAAGAAGGGGGTCCCGAGGCTGAAACCAATGCGGTTCAGCTCTGGAGACACCCTGCTCATGTACACTAATATCAAAATCAATATTTTTAATGCACGATCGCCTGTAAGAGGCGTGCATGGAGACGCAGCATCTCCATGCAGATCTTACAGGCTGCAATTGTTTCTATCAACTATCGTGCTATAGAAATTATAGTGTGATAGCACTGATACAAAAAACAGGTCGCACATGTAAGGATTCTGCTTGATCTGTGTCGGGTTTTCCCAACGGTCCAGGTTTTCTGCCTCCCCTGCCCTTTCTGCTCTCTGTGGCCATTTTGGTTACTGGCAGCCTGCTTTATAAGGCTGCAGTTACCATAGAGAGTCGCCGAGCAAAGTTCTGTGTGTTTGCAGCTCCTGTCAGTCTTTGCAGTTACATCTTACCCTCTTGCCAGTTTTAAATTCCTGTTGCTGACCCTGGACTGTGACCCCGACCTCGCTGCCATCCACCTGCCCTGACCTCCGCTTGCCTCCTCGATTTTGCACCTCTGCCACCAGCCCTGAAATCTGCCTGTCCCCTGGACTTTGCAACTCTGCCACCAGCCCTGAAATCTGCCTGTCCCCTGGACTTTGCAACTCTGCCACCAGCCCTGACCCCTGCTTTCATACCAACTACGGATACTCTTACAGGACTCTGTCCCTGGATTGTGTTTGGTTTATTTGCATCCATACCTCAGCCTTGCGGGTCCGCCTCCTGATTTGAAATGAGCACCGTCACAGCACGATAGTGCTGAGAGCATGAGGCCTCTGTTAACTTACTTACCCGGTTCCCGGCACACGTCTCTAGGACAACACCGCATCGAATGATGCCCCTTGCCCTAGGGACATGATGTTAAATAACGCCGCGGGTCACATGACGTGACGTACCATGACACCGCAGCGTTATTTGATGCAACATTAGAGGAGACGGAAGGTGCGACCGAAGAGGAGAGGAGGTGGGGGGGTGGGCACAGCGCAGGGAGTTTGCGCACTGCTGTCTTATAGCACAATAAATAAATGCATACGCCTCATGCAGTAAGCGCCAAAAAATTATCGGCAGGGTTTTGAACTCGCCATGTTTTTGCCGAGTTGCTTTCACAGTATGCAGAAAGGGCCGAATATCAGTCATAACAACGTTTTCATAAATGGCGAGTAGCCGGCGGCGAGATGCTCGTCTCTCTGAAAACTTTGAAATGTGTGACATGCTCGCCAATGTTATCATGGCGTTGGGCGAGAATCTCATGAGACAAAAATGTCTTGATTGAGCGGCCTATTTAAAGGCTGCATTTATTTATAATTTTTCTCTGTGTTGTTGGGAGAGAGTGAGAAACAGACATAGCTACTGTAGGCGTTTGGAGGATTTGTGATTGCTATAGTTGTTGTGTTCTGTGATTGATTTGTTTTCTTTACTCATTTTTGTACTTCTCAGTTTGAAAGTGTTTAGTGAGTGTGTCATATAATTTGTGTAACAATTCTTAATTTACATAAAACGGACAAATCAATCAATCCGCGCCCATGCTTCCTAAAAGGGAGATCTTGAAGTAGATCCACTCTCCCCTTATGCTGCTGCTGTAACGTGAAGGCACCCCTCCTTCACCAAGATCCGCTGCGGAGGAACTCCAACGACGGATGATCATGCAAAAAAAGGCACAGAAGCACACCAAGGGTCAAGGTTTATGTATTAGACATAAAAAACAAATGCAAGTAGTAACTTACATGTAGGGTAAAATTATTCCAGTAGAAAGAAGTGCAGAGACATCTGACACAAGTTGATGTTGGACACAGGGGTAGACGCCGAGGCTCACGGATCAGTCCTGCACGCTGGGACCAACTGGCTCGGCAATACTCAGATGGTGCTTCCGGGTTGCGTCCTCTCGCGATACCCGCAAGGAGTAGTCCACCGCAATCGCCGTGTCTCTACAGCTACAGGACTTCTCCCAATCGGAGTTAGCCAGATGGAGGCGGCTCAAGGCTCCGTGGGAAGGCTGGCAGCTGAACAACTGAGTGTCTGAGTGTCTGTCTTGCACAAAGTAAACTCCGCAACGTGTTTCACACACTCCGGTGCTTCATCAGGCGTTTGGAGGATTTGTGATTGCTATAGTTGTTGTGTTTTGTGATTGATTTGTTTTCTTTATTCATTTTTGTACTTGTCAGTTTGAAAGTGTTTAGTGAGTGTGTCATAATGTGTGTAACATTTCTTAATTTATACAGAACGGACATTTACATATATATGTCATTGTTGATTTATACACACCTTATCATTGAGTGTTTACTACAAGGATATTAATCGAGCAATTTTTCAATTGTATGTACATTTTACATATTCTCAACATCAATAGCTTTGAATGTATCCACATTTTTGGATTCTTCATGTGCCACACATATTTTAGCTCAAACACCATGTTAAAGAAATGTTACAAGAGTTCACACATTTGTTTGTCATTCCTCACGAAATAAGCTATTTACTAAAACAACATTCTTTTCTTATAAAGGCAAGACCAGTTCACTATTTAAAAATAATTTGTGGGAAAACATTAGAGTGTCTGTGTCCGCGTGTGGAAATCAGGTCAGAACTCATAGCAATTGCCACAAAAGATTTGATGACATAAAAAGAAATTTGAAGTTTCAGGCTTCAGGCACTGGAGGAGGGCCTCCAGCCCCCACTGTAACCATAACTCCATTGGAGAAGCAGTTGAGGCATGCATTTTTACCCATCGTGCTTGAAGACTTGCCTGGTGATAGGGATCTCAGGGTGTACGATCACCCGTTTCCCCCAGGTCAGTACTTTTACAGGAGTACCCGTTTTGAATAGAAATTTTCAATATAATTGTTACAAATGAAAAAACATTATAACATTGTTTATTGTATTATAATGACAATGTACAGCTCAACCCCCTTATAACGCTGTGCTTGGGGTCCAAAGGATCACATCGCACTATAAGCGGATCGCGTTAGAAATAATGTACAACTGAATGTATTGTGCAATAAAGTATTTAAGATACCAATAATCATGTTGTAAAGTATTCATAAATACAACAATTGGGAGCCACTCTTGCATCGCATTATTAGCGGATTTGCGTTGTAAAGGATAGCGTAATAATGGGTTGAGCTGTATATAGTATGTGAATATAATAATACTTAACACATACTGTTTATGTAGACTCTTAAAATAAAATGTATTACACACCCCTTCATACATACTGTATCTGTATTCACATAGTATGTTGTAGTATTCACATCATATATTTCCTTATTATATTAACATATCTAAAAAATTTAAGATGTAGCATATCCAGATGCTGATCACAAATTAAATATGATATATACAAATAGGATAATTAATTATATAGTCTTAAGTACTCACACTTCAGATACTGTCATGTTTACATATTTGATATTATTAATAACTGTTTTATGTGAACTTTATATAGTGTGCACTGCATCTCCCATTGGACAACAGCTGGCAACACCTGCATCTTCCGTGGCATCAGCAGTAATGGAAGTTGAGGCTATCACGTTTGGACAATATAATGTGTACATTTATATGCAACAACAGATTCATGAACACAGGACACTTGCAGATGTGAGTGACATCGGCAGAGTTACTTAATACAACTTGTCACATCAGGAAATGTAGTTCGTGAGTTGTCCAATCACCAGCATGACATGATATAACAACAATATTCCATGCTGTAAACATTCACACTCAATAGATAGCGTTTCAATGTTGGTAATCGAGTCCACCTCAATTTTCATTGCAAAAAAAATGTAATATGAATTATATCAGCATTGAATGTGTTACACAATTAAATCAACACGCATAGTTACAGAAAACTATGTTAAGGATATGTTTCATGTGACTTATTTATTTTATTTTATTCAAAAAAAGATTTTGAATCTCCTGGGCATGGATCTGAAATTCATGATGAAGTTATGGATGTACAGAGTCCAGGATTATCACATCAACCAACTGCTAGCTCATCATGATACTTCCCAAGATTACAGTTTGTCCGCAATTGAAGCATCTGAAGCTTGGTTACTGCAACACCAAAATGAACGCCATTAAGAACTTATGGGAGTCCATGAAAGAATGGTATCAGAAATAACAAATATCAAGCACATATTAATACAAATACAGCACAATTAGAAATTCTCAATAGCACACTCAAATCTCTTGCTGACAGTTTCATCCAACGAAATGAGCTTAGTAGTTCGGCAAGAGCACATGATGTTCGCTTTCCGGCCTCATCAGAGGTTGGATCTTTAGATTGTGCAGTTTTTTCTCCACAACCATCTGTGCAACATTCACCATTGAATGATGAAGCGTCTCAAGAAAGAGTCTTTGAATTACGTTCACCAACGGTCAGTGGACCCTTGCCGGCATCCATTAGTGAACCACTAATTGCAGACACACCTGCTAAAAAAAAAAGAGAAAAAAACAGGGAAGAGAAAATTAGAAACAAAACAAGACTTTTTAGACATCATGTGACTTGTTTGACCACATCAGTCATCTACCTTATATTTTTTCAGTCTGCTCTTGTTTACGCCAAGGTATAACCAAAAATAGTAGTAGTATAGGGCCTGCATTTTTGGTTATACCTTGGCATTGGTATGCAGGCTGATGATGCTTTGGTCAAAGGGTTAACTAAATCACCAAGTGTTTAATACTATTATTGAAGTATTTAACTTCATACTTTTTACCATAAATGTTTTGTCAATGGGATGTAGCATTGGGCACCCCTGTCTCATGTATTGTATTGTATGTCTTTATTTATATAGCGCCATTAATGTACATAGTGCTTCACAGTAGTAATACATGTGGTAATCAAATAAATAACAGAGTATGGGAATAAGTGCTTTAGACATAAAAGTAACATTAAGGAAAAGGAGTCCCTGCCCCGGGGAGCTTACAGTCTAATTGGTAGGTAGGGAGAATGTACAGAGACAGTAGGAGGTAGTTCTGGTAAGTGCGTCTGCAGGGGGCCAAGCTTTATGTATCATGTGTTCAGAATATCCACAGTGCTATTCATATGCTTCTTTAAGCAAGTGTGTATTAAAGTGGGTCTTAAAGGTGGATAGAGAGGGTGCTAGTCGGGTACTGAGGGGAAGGGCATTCCAGAGGTGTGGGGCAGTCAGTGAAAAGGGTTAAAGGTGGGAGAGGGCTTTAGATACAAAGGGGGTAGAAAGAAGACATCCTTGAGAAGAACGCAAGAGTCTGGATGGTGCATAACGAGAAATTAGGGCTGAGATGTAAGGAGGGGAAGAAGAGTGTAAAGCTTAAAAAGTGAGGAGAAGAATGGAGTGTGAGATGCGGCATTTGATCGAAAGCCAGGAGATCGATTTCATGATGGGAGATGCTGAGACTGATCTAGGAAAGAGTACAGTGATTCTGGCAGCAGCGTTTAGGATAGATTGTAGGGGAGACAGGTGAGAGGCAGGAAGGCCGGACAGCAGGAGGTTACAGTAATCAAGACGGTAGAGAATGTGGGCCTGAGTCAGAGTTTTAGCAGTCGAGCAACAGAGGAAAGGGCAGATCTTCGTTATATTGCGGAGGAAAAAAATATTAAATACTTAATATTGTGACTTAAAGTACCTGAATCCAATCGCTCCCAACAATTATGCCTCTAGGGTACTGTCCGTGGAATATGAGAGGAGAAATTCATGTAACTTAAGGTACCGTAAGAAGTTACTAAATCATTTATACTACAAAATACTGCTCATGACACTACAACTCTAAAATTCACGTGACCTAAGGTACAGTATCTGATGTTATGTAAGGATTGGTAACTGTGGAGAGTCTAGTTATATTTCACTGCGAACATTGAGATTCTCAACACCACTGTGAACCCATAACTGCTCTCTATTAATTGGGTCAGACATTTATCCCCTTCATACGGTATTAGACAGCAATTGCTTTGAATTTTGAATGGTTCGTGTATTATCTCGTGGATTCAAGTCACGTATTGTATTGCATTGTATGTCTTTATTTATATAGCGCCATTAATGTACATAGCACATCACAGTAGAAATACATGTGGTAATTAAATAAATAAAAGATAATATAAATAACAGATCATGGGAATAAGTGCTTTCGACATTAAAGTAACATTAAGGAAGATGAGTCCCTGCCCCGCGGAGCTTCCAGTCTAATTGGTAGGTAGGGAGAACGTACAAAGACAGTAGGGGGGAGTTCTGGTAAGTGTGTCTGCAGGGGGCCAAGCTTTATGTAGCATGTGTTCAGAATATCTACACTTCTATTCATATGCTTCTTTAAGCAAGTGTGTCTTAAGGTGGGTCTTAAAGGTGGATAGAGAGGGTGCTGAGGGGAAGGGCATTCCAGAGGTGTGGGGCAGTCAGTGAAAAAGGTTTAAGGCGGGAGAGGGCTTTAGATACAAAGGGGGTAGAAAGAAGACATCCTTGAGCAGAACGCAAGAGTCGGTATGGTGCATAGCGAGAAATTAGGGCTGAGATGTAAGGAGGGGCAGAAGAGTGTAAAGCTTTAAAAGTGAGGAGAAGAATGGAGTGTGAGATGTGGGATTTAATCAAAAGCCAGGAGAGGGATTTCATGAGGGGAGGTGCTGAGACAGATTTAGGAAAGAGTAGAGTGATTCTGGCAGCAGCATTTAGGATAGATTGTAGGGGAGACAGGTGAGAGGCAGGAAGGCCGGACAGCAGGAGGTTACAGTAATCAAGACGGGAGAGAATGAGGGCCTGAGTCAGAGTTTTAGCAGTCGAGCAACAGAGGAAAGGGCGTATCTTTATTATATTGTGAAGGAAAAAGCAACACGTTTTAGAAATGTTTTGAATGTGTGACCCCTAGGCAGCGTGCTTGGGCAACTGGGTGAATGATCGTAGTTCCAACAGTAATGTGGAAGGAGGTAGTAGGGCTGGTTTGGGAGGAAGTATGAGGAGCTCTGTTTTAGCCATGTTGAGTTTAAGGCGGCGAAGGGCCATACAGGATGATATAGCAGAGAGGCATTCAGAAACTTTGGTTTGTACAGCAGGTGTAAGGTCGGGTGTTGAAAAGTATATTTGTGTGTCGTCAGCATAGAGGTGATATTGAAACCCAAAAGATGTTATTAGGTCACCTAGAGAGAGTGTGTACAGAGAAAAGAGAAGAGGTCCCAGGACAAAGCCCTGGGGTACCCCCACAGAGAGATCAATAGAGGAGGAGGAGGTGTTAGCAAAAGAGACACTGAAAGTACGATGGGGGAGGTAAGAGGAGATCCAGGATAGAGCTTTATTCCGAATACCGAGAGTATGGAGAATGTGAAGAAGAAGAGGGTGGTCCATGGTGTCAAATGCTGCAGAGAGGTCGAGTAATATGAGCAGAGTGTAATGACCTCTGTCTTTGGCAGCATGTAGGTCGTCAGTTATTTTAGTGAGGGCTGTTTCCGTGGAGTGAGCAGTGCGGAAGCCAGATTGTAGAGGGTCTAGGAGAGAATAGGTGTTGAGAAAATGGAGCAAGCGAGAGAATACAAGACGTTCAAGGAGTTTAGAGGAAAAAGGCAGGAGGGAGACAGGTCGATAGTTAGAAAGACAGGTAGGGTCAAGCTTGCTGTTTTTTGAGTAATGGTATGACTGTTGCATGTTTGAAGGAGGATGGAAAGGTTCCAGAGCAGAGGGAGGAGTTAAAAATGTGTGTGAGCGTAGGGATTATAGTAGGAGCAAGAGGTTTCAGGAGATGGGAG